>NC_043761.1:20904760-21202260 GCF_902148845.1 Salarias fasciatus | reverse complement strand
CCTGTGTTTAGACTGCTGGGTTTGAGCCTGAAGAGCTCCTGTGATTGTGTAGAAGCTATTTGTCGTTGGAAAATAATAGTGAGTGAGTGAGTGAGTGAGTGAGTGAATGAATGAATACAAATAACTTGAGTTTGAGCACTGATGTCGCATCAAGCGCAGCCGTTTGTCCCGACCCCAATATCATTTCTTGCAGTCGTCAAATAATTACTGAAAAACATAGATGCACAGAAATAATTTTGAATGATTGTTTCTGACGGGAGGATTTTTTTGGCTTTGTTTTGTGTTGTTTTTTTTGTTTGTTTGTTTTTTATTTGTTTATTTTGCGTGTTTCTGATCTGGTCTTTGTCCAGAGACATGGGCGCGCAGCAGCGGCTCAGTGACAGGCTACCAGTTGACCCAGGACCAGACGTGGTGACTGGGCTGAGCAGCGGGTCGCACCGCGGACTGGGGGTCCGCTGAGCGCCGCTGTCAGCGGGCTGCTGGCTGAGCTCTGCGCCCGCAGCGTCTGGAGCCTCGCCGGTGGAGCGGAGGGTTACAGAGAACTTGCGGCAGAGCGCATCGAAGTTGTTTGACCTGTTTCAGCAGATATCCATCAGGACAAAACACTCTGCTCAGGGCTGAAGACTGCTCAACATCAGATCCTGTAAAGTGGTACAGAGAGCTTTTCATCATGCGCTTCACCTGGGAGGATAGAATCTGGATCGCTTTATGCTTCTAATACGATTGTTTTCAATGGGATTGGACAAAAAACACCCATGTGTCAGATCACCCACAATATGAATCATCAAACCCGCAACTCTTGTGCAGTGTTTTTTCCGTCTAAATGCAGGTGATTAACACCAGAACAGCCAAGACGGTCTGACAGACCATTTGGGTTTTTATAATTCAACTAAATCTGTTCAAAATAATTCCCCTGCCCTCTAATTCTTTGACTTTTCCTAAATATGTGTCTTGTATGTTTTTCTGAAGCAAATAAGGTCCTAACAATGACACACATGATATTACAAAGCATTTATACCTCCAAAAAAGATGAAAAAAAAAGACGCACTTTGCAGGGCTTTTTTTCTGCTATTGATTTGTTTTGGTTCATGTGCACATCTGAACAGGGAGCTAGCTCTGACAGCACACAATCAGACAGACGACCAAAAATATCAACCAAATCCCCAAAGAAAGGCAATGAAAAGAGGCGTAATGAAGAGATATAAGCTGGAAGAAGCTTTAGCAATGATACAGGAGGTCAGTGAGGGGGAATCGATGGCGGAGACGTGTCGGACATCAGCGATCTTGACTGGAGTGAAGAGGAGGAAAGTTCTGAATCAGAGTCAGAACAGCCACGGGCCAAACAGCGAAAAAAATGTAATCCTGCTGCCCCAAAAATACCTACCGACCTCCAGCTGCTGTACAGTCCAGCAGAACCTGCAGTGGCGCATGGAAGCGCTCACACGTCACCTCCAGGTATAGAGAATTACTGTAGGCTACTGTCAGTTTACAACTAAATAATTATAACATAAAATGGTGTAAAAAAATAAACTACTGTAATAAAATTCAACACAACAGGTAGTTGACAGCAGGAGCACTGCAGCGTCTCCAGATGTGCCAGTTACAGATTCAGGTAAAATATTATATCCTTCATCAAAGTACAGCAAACCATGTATTTTTCGTTTCCAAAAATTAATTTTAGAACGAACATATTTTCTGAATAAATACCTTTGTCCTGTAGAGCCTGCAGTCCCAGAATCAAATGAGCAGGGTGAGGCCAGGCCGGTGTGGGAAGGTGTCCGTCCTGATGCGCAGCACCATTATTGTTGTTATTGATGATTAATAATACAACTAGTGTGTGTGTGTGTGTGTGTGTGTGTGTGTGTGTGTGTGTTTATCAGGGCAAAGAGTGCGCAGAGTGTGAGTGAGAGGTGATGCTGCGCAAATGCGCACTATATAAAGTTTTAAATAAATTTTAAAACCTGATTTGAGGCATTAATAAAGCAGACATGAGGCATTAAAAGGTTTGCTTATCCTCTTGACTTAATATTTTGTTTATTTATCTTAATTTCTAATACATTAGATTACAGACAAACAACATGTTGGTGTGCTCCTGCGCAAAAATACTGCAAAATGTATGACGGTCTGTACACACATATTCATACAATAAGGTCAGTAAGTCTTTAAAGGTACAAGATAGATAGTTTTTCATATATTATTTATGTGCATCTGAACCTGACTTGTGACACAAAGAAGCAGAAACAAGTTTAATTCCCCTCAGATGGTCTGGGATGCAGCAGAGCAGCCAGGAAATAAAATGTAATTCATCATGTTAATTTAGCAGTGAGCTTTGCTGCAGTGCATTTACAAATGAGGAGCAGTGTTCATTTGATTGGTCAAATTGTGCTCAGCTGGGTTAAACCCACTTTCTCTCCTCCCTCTTGCGCCACCTGCGCCGGTGGGCGGGACGGAGGAGTGACTACACTGCTCTGCGCCAGTTCACGAAATTAGCTAAATGTTGTGGACAAGCCCTGTTGACTTCTTGCGCCGAAAGCCCGCCACAGCCCGCCTAGACCGCGCATAGACCGGGCGCAGTTCACGCTGGGCCAGTGCTCCTTCTGTCAACTACCGTGTTCACTGTTGTGTTTAATTTTATTACATTAGTTTATTTTTTTACACCATTTTATGTTATTATTTAGTTGGAAACTGACAGCAGCCTACAGTAATTCTCTATACCTGGAGGTGACGTGTGAGCGCTTCCTCACACCACTGCAGGTTCTGCACTGGACCGTGCGGCAGCTGGCGGTTGGTCGGGCATTTTTGGGGCAGCAGGATTACATTTCTTTTCGCTGTTTGTCCCGTGGCTGTTCTGACTCTGATTCAGAACTTTCCTCCTCTTCACTCCAGTCAAGATCGCTGATGTCCGACACGTCTCCGCCATCCGATTCCCCCTCACTGACCTCCTGTATCATTGATAAAGCTTCTTCCACTGAATATCGCTTCATTATGCCTCTTTTCATTGTCTTTCTTTGGGGATTTGGTTGATATTTTTGGTCGTCTGTCTGACTGTCTGCCGTCAGAGCTAGCTCCCTGTTCAGATGCTGGCATATGAACCAAAACAAATCAATCACAGAAAAAAAGCCCCGCAAAGTGCGTCTTTTTTTTTCTTTTTTTTTTTTTTTTTTGTAATCTTTTTTGGAGGTATAAATGCTTTGTTATTTTATGTGTGTCATTGTTAGGACCTTATTTGCTTCAGAAAAACATACAAGACAAATATTTAGGAAAAGTCAAAGAATTAGAGGGCAGGGGAATTATTTTTAACAGATTTATTTGAATTATAAAAACCCAAATGGTCTGTCAGACCGTCTTGGCTGTTCTGGTGTTAATCACCTGCATTTAGACGGAAAAAAACACTGCACAAGAGTTGCGGGTTTGATGATTCATATTGTGGGTGATATGACACATGGGTGTTTTTTGTCCAATCCCATTGAAAACAATCGTATTAGAAGCATAAAGCGATCCAGATTCTATCCTCCCAGGTGAAGCGCATGATGAAAAGATCTCTGTCCCACTTTACAGGATCTGATGTTGAGCAGTCTTCAGCCCTGAGCAGAGTGTTTTGTCCTGATGGATATCTGCTGAAACAGGTCAAACAACTTCACGATGCGCTCTGCCGCAAGTTCTCTGTAACCCTCCGCTCCACCGGCGAGGCTCCAGACGCTGCGGGCGCAGAGCTCAGCCAGCAGCCCGCTGACAGCGGCGCTCAGTGGACCCCCAGTCCGCGGTGCGACCCGCTGCTCAGCCCAGTCACCACGTCTGGTCCTGGGTCAACTGGTAGCCTGTCACTGAGCCGCTGCTGCGCGCCCATGTCTCTGGACAAAGACCAGATCAGAAACACGCAAAATAAAAATAATAATTAAAAAAAAACACACACACAATTTTAATCGCAAACAACATATACTCCATCAACACTCACGAGACGGAGGGGGGGAGGGAGGGCAATGGGGTCTTCTGCGCCCCCGTTTCCGGATTCCTTCTGGTGGGGGGTAGGGCGGGGGGGGCTGTTGTTTTCCCCACAGGCCGGGGGTTTGGAGCGGCTGTGGTTTGGGGGGCTGCTGGCTCTGGGGGGTGCATACCTGTCTGCGGCGGTGGGGTGGGGAGGTGGGGGCGGCAGTTGTGGGTGGTGGGGGGTCCTGGATGTGGGGTTCGGTGTTCCCTTGCCTTCCGGGGGTGTCTCCCACAGGATGTGACAGTTGGATGACGCGGGAATGTGAGTATGTTTGGGGTAGGATGGACTCTGTGTGTGTGTGTGTGTGTGTGTGTGTGTGTGTGTGTGTGTGTGTGTGTGTGTGTGTGTGTGTGTGTGTGTGTGTGCTTGTTAGCGTGTGCGTGAGAGTGTGTGAGTGTGTTGGAATGTGAGTGTGTGTGTGTGCGTTTGGTTTAGGGATGAGTGGTTGTGTGTGTGCGTGTGTGCATGTGTGTGTGTGTCAGTATGAGTGTTGGGTTGGGGCGGGGGGGAGTGAGGCGGGAGAGGACAGGGGGTGGGAGGGGTGGGCCGGGCGGTGGACGGGGGGGGTGGGTTCCGGGTGGGGGTGGGGGGGGGGGGGGTGATGCCCTGGATCTCGGGGTGCGTGGCCGGAGCGCTGGGGGGTGTACTGGCCTGGGGTGGGTAGCCGCCCGTGTGGGCCGGTTCTCCCGGGTGGGTCATGGCCCTCCGCCTGGGTGGGGGGTCGGCTCCTGGGCTCTTGGGCCTTGGGCTCTCGGCCCTGCCCGCCCCGGGCGTCCGGCGCCCGGGGTGGACCGGCTCCTGCCGGTCGTGGCTCCGCGGGGCCCGGGCCCCAGGACTGCCGGGGTCCCCGGCCGGGGCGTTCCTCTGCCCCGTTTCTGGACTGGAGCGTGGGCGTCTGCCTGGGGGGGCGGCTTGGATCCGGGCTCTGTGATGTCCGCCGGCTGTCTGGGCTCTGAGGGCCTCTCTGGCCTGCTTCTGGCCTTCTCAGAGGTCAGAGGTCATATATGCATGATCACTATCACCATCACTGTCACCATCATATTCACATGATCACGTTGATCTTTAATCACTCTTCACATACTGGGTTACCTTGTCTTCTTGTGGTGGTTAGAATAATGGTGATCTGTAGCAGACCTCTCTTGATGCACGCCCCGAGTTTACTACTAGTTACGACTAGCTATATTCAAAAAAAAAAAAAAAAAAAAAAAAAAAAAGGGTTTGTGGTGTCCTTGCATTTCCTTCCTCCCCTACACCTCCTTTTATTTTTGTGCCCTGGTCTGTTCATTAATATGGTTCGGAAAAAAAAAAAAAAAAAAAAAAAAAAATGTATGTATGGTTATGTAATTTTCTGTGTTGGTTGTCGGCTCTGTTTTGGTGTTGTCTAGATTGGGGGTTTGGGATTGTTCTAGGTTGCGTGTGGTGCGTCGACAACACTGTTTTGTATTGTGACTTTGTACATAGGTTGTGCCCCCCCCCCTCCCCCCCCCTTCCGTTCTCCCTCTCTTTATCTTTCTCTCTTTCTGTCCCTGCTCTCTGAGCATTTCCGTCCCGGTCCTGTCCGGCAGCCATGCCGGATGCCAGCTTTAAATAAAGGCAGCAGCAGGAGGAGACTCAGTCTCCTCCTGCTGCTAATATTAAAATCTGTTCGGATAGTAAAAGGCTACAATCATACAATATTGCACGCCCCAGCTGCCGAACAGGACAAGGGAAAAAAAAAAAAAAAAAAAAAAAAAAAAAACACACACACACAAAACAAAACTCCAAGAAATGATATTGGGTCGGGACAAAGGGCTGCGCTTGATGCGACATCAGTGCTCAAACTCAAGTTATTTGTATTTATGTATTTATTTATTTATTTATTCATTCATTCATTTATTCATTCATTCATTCACTCACTCACTACTATTTTCCAACGACAAATAGCTTCTACACAATCACAGGAGCTCTTCAGGCTCAAACCCAGCAGTCTAAACACAGGAGGAGGAAGCGTTCAGAAAGAATGTATTTATTTCATAAGTGACCTTAATGGCACTGACAAGCTGGAAACCTGTCTGTGAGGTTTTCTCAGACGAATTATCATCAGATCTTCCGCTCCCCTGCCTGCGCACACCTTCTGCACAAAATTATCACTGCGCCCAGCTGATTCTTTTGACACCTCCCCCTGGTGCGAGGCCATGCCCATCTCGGCACAAGCGCAGCGGACCGGTCAGAAACCCATTCGCGAAAATATGACTGCGCCACCGCCAGTTTGCGATCTCTGCGTTGCGCCGTGAAAATACGGCCCAATGTCTGCATTCATCCTCAACTGAGGCCTCGTTTCAGCAGACAAGTGTCGACCTGCTTTGCAGGAATATCAGGTGAGCAGGGCGTGTTGATATATTAAAGCTTTAAATAGCAACTCAACTGTCCAACAATCCTGAGTTTTTGAGGGATGGAGCTTTATGGTCATGGACCATGGACCAAAGGAAAAGGAGAGTATGACCAATAGGTTTCAATAGGTTACCTCTTGTTTAGAAAGAGTTTTTCCAGTGGGAGTGCCTGTTGAACTTTATTTTGAATTGTGTTCCTGCACTGATGTCATTTTGCACAGGGGTGTTGTCCACAGGTGTGATCAATCAATGAATGGCCCTTGCTTGTGTGTGTGTGACCATTTCGGAACAGTGTGAGCTGGTGTTTATTCTTCCTCGCTGTGAGTTTGGCAGTTTTCCTTGTGTTATCACAACGGTTGCATACCTCAGTTAGCTCTTTTCAACACTGCATAAGTGTGTGATGAAACAATAAAAAATTGTTTAAAGAATTGTTTTTGGCATTTGGTTTGTTCTGCATCTCCTTTAAAACAACACAGGTCAAAGAAAGAAAATAACTGCGCATTACAACAGTTGACATTCTTAATAATTCTCTTAGAAAAATTGTTATGCCATAAAACCACATCTACCTTTATCGATGTTAGAATGTCTTAGCTCTGCTCAATATGTTATCATGATGATGGGAGAAGTCCAAAGAGTAGAAACACGTGTAACACGTGTAACTGCTAGCATAATGGTCTCAGCCCAGGACCATGGTGTGCCCAGTCCTCCACTGGATACCTTTCTGGACCTGCTCAGCTCAGCCCAGTCTGCTCCCTACAGCATGTCCCCCTGCCCTGCTCGGCCCAAAATCCAGCCCTTCTCAACTCTCCTTTAGACTTTTCCTCAGTGATTCACCAAAATAAAAAATATTGTGGAGGTAGTAAAAGAGGAGATGGACGAGGGAGTAGAGTCGAGGGTGGTTTATTTCTCAAGCATGAAACTACCAGATCATCACAGGAAGCACCGCATTGACTCACTAATGCGAGAGCCCCTACATGTGGGGTAACAGCAGGTGCCGGGGGCACCATGGTGGCCACTGATCTGGGGATGCCCCTATCAGTAATGAGCAGAAACCAGGAGCTCTGTCTCACCTCGATGAAACCGGGCCGGCCAGCTGCCTTGAACCAGGGTTGTGACAAATCTGGGGGGACTCTCCGGAGACCTGCAGGGGCTAACCCAGGACCAACTCAGCAGGAACCCTCCAGATAGTAGTTCGGGGCCAAAGACATTCCCAGCATGATCCACAGCAGCCAGTTGACCCAGTTGCTGTCTGTGAATGTGGCACAGAGGGTAACCTTCATGGTGCGATGGAAGCGCTCGCACAGCCCATTAGCCTGACAGTTGAGTGTCACAGTGCAGCTTCACCCCAAAGCTCTTCACCTGTGTGGTCTTGGTGGAACGGTGATTTTTGGCCCGTTGACATGCAACGCAAGAGCTCCTGACATCCTTGCTGGCCCCACCCCAGCTGCACAGAGTTCACATGCAAACTGGAGAGACAGTCAGCCACTGCATTGCTTTTACCAGTGACACGTCTAATGTCTGTAGTAAACCTCAAGATGGCTGAGAGGTGGTGCTGGTGGCGCTCACCGTTCACGTACTGCGGCCACTGCATAATCAGAGGCATCTGTGGTGAGTGGTGAGTGCGACTGGTGCTGCTGAGGCAACCCAGTCTCACGGCAACTCGTGCTATAAGTCACGTAAATTAATCTATTGAATCGTGTCCGGGAGCACGATTTGTACAGTTTTTTCGTTTCCCATGCCTCTCTTTTGAAACTAATACATTCCAATGAGAGTCGCCCCCCTCACAATTAAACGAGGCATAAATTATTGTGTCTTTTATCCAGACACTCAAATAATAGCACCACTGGGATTCACTGCAGTGTCACAATAATCACTACAACCTTCATTTGTCTCCTATCAAATTGAAAAACACTGATATTAAAAAAAGAAAACAAAAATCAAGTTTGAATGGATTTTGTGAATAAGGAAATTCAAATAACTTCACTGTAGGGAATGAAACTTGTCTGAACCCATCAAAGCAGTTCTGTCGATCTTACTACAGCAGTCATTTTACCGAAATAAGCAATTTTTTTTATTTTTCTGTATTTTAACAAGTAATACTTTTCAATAACTTCACTATAACGTTCAACAGAGAAACGAAACTCTGCCCAAGTATCAAAACAGCTCCTGCTGATCATATTAAAGCAATTAGTTTGACCAAAAAAGGCGTTCACATAGTTTTTATGACTTTTTATGAGTAATTTTTTTTTTCAATAACTTTATTGTAGTGTACAGTAGATTAATGAAACCTGCCTCAACAATCAAACTATGAAAAAAAATTGTATCGAACAAAGTGTTTTTCTATTATGACAGGAAACAAGTGAAGGTTGTAGTGATTATGGTGACACTGCAATGAATCCCTGTACTGTTTTTTTTTCTTTTTGTGGTATTTGTCTTCACTGTTGCAGCGTCTTGTAAATTGTAGACGGTCCCTTAACCCCACAGCAGCACCAGCTGCTGATTGAAATCAATATTGTTTGTGATAGACAGATACTTTTATTAAAAATGAGCTTGTAGCATGTAGTCCACCTCACAACGATGGAACTTCTTCAGCAACATGACAAGAAGCTCGTCCATATGGGATTTTAAAGACTGTCACATTTTCATATTGATCAAGACATAAACTTTAATCTGGATTTCTTAGATTAAATTTGCCTTTGTTATTGAAAACATGATGAAACAAAGATGAACTCAAAAAGTCTCTTCATTCTTTAGTTTTAATTCAAAATGACTTATTTTCTTTTTTAATCTGGTAACACTTGTCACAGGCTGTAACAAAGGCAATAATGGAGAAAATATTTTCACAGTAGCAAAGGTCAAAGTTCATCTCTCCTGACATGCTGATAAAAGCTGCTTTCCATGCAGACTGCAACACAAAACTTCAACTAAACCTCTTTAAATGTCAGTAAAGCAGATTAAAATCACACTTGTTTCCTCTCACAAAACAGTACATTCTGCAAGTGCGACACGCCTGAAATGTCTAAACTCACTTCAACTAAATGTTCTAGACTCTGAACTGTTCCACATTTCTCTGTCCTGCTCAGCCAGGCGTTAAAGGGGCTGTATCATGCAAAATTCACTTTTTGTATGTTTTAACCTTGTTATATAGTTATGTTCTCCCCTAAAACTCCCCAAAGCATTTTTTCCCTTCATGCCTGCCTGTTTGAGCTTTCCTCATGTTTCTGCTGCTCAGAGAGGCAGCCCCTCCCGCACTGTGAAAATGCTCTGTTTCCCATGTTCACGTCACACGGTGAGGATGGCTCCCCTGAGCCCCCCTCCCGCAGGCCCTCGGCGATCAGCGTTGCTGCTTTTTGTGACTCCAATTACGGAGATAAACTTTAACCATCGTCTGAAAGCAACAGTCAAGCAAGAGCAAGAGTCTGAAGAGTCTGAAGGGTCTGCGCTTGGTGAGTTTCTAACAGGAAAAGATGTTTTCGCGTGTCTTTGTGTAGAGAAGCTAGAGCTAAAGAGCTAAAGCTAGCTAGCATATTTGTTTTGAAGCAATGATTGGTTGAAGTTCGCTGTCAGTCAATGTCCACAGGGGGAGAGGCGGGATTTTCAGTGAAACAGAGCGTTTTCTCTTCCGTGTTTCAGAATTAGCCCCAGAAAATCTTTTGTTTCACACAAAATGACTTTTCCGTAGCGCCAAAATTAAACTATTACCATGTTAATGTCATTTCTAGGGTTTGGACTAGCTAAAAAAGCAGGATACAGCCCCTTTAAACTACAAGCACAGAAAAAGTCCTCAAATAAAGGTCCACAAATATTCTGAACAGAACCGGTGACAACAGACAATCCACTTAGTTCAGGATAAGTGGACCAAACTCAATTACACTCATTTAACATCCCATTCAGTCAGTGATAGATTCATTTATTGTAATCACAGAAACGACATACCTCATAGATGAACAAGGCTATTATTTTACACTCTGAGCGAAACCATTTAAAGTTATAGGTCACTGCGATGGCCGGGAATCAAACCCGGGTCAACTGCTTGGAAGGCAGCTATGCTCACCACTTTACCACCATTGCTGTGCCAGAGGAACAGAGTCTGCTCTTCAGATCTGTGTGGTATGAGAGTCTTGTACGCAGCGGTCAGTGAAGCTCTTTGTATGGTCTTGTGTGTTCAGATGGAGCTGCTGAGGAAGCAGGTCTGATGGTGACATGACTGTGAAAGGAATCGATGTGACCAGCATTCCTCACTCTGAGGCCGCTGATTTAGCCCGACAAGGTTTGCTCTGCTCTGCCACGAGAAAAGAATGATTACTCTGCTTGACTGAACAAACATATGAAAGCTAACATTTTCTCTGTTAAAGGAATACTCCGAAGATTTTGGACCCACGCCCTATCCCGATCATTTACACAGTGAGATAAGCTCTTAAATACCTTTATTGTGTCCGTTCGTCCAGCCACTGGATCCCAGCTGTTAGCATCGTAGTTAGCTTAGCGCCAGTGGTGATGTTGTTATGTAAGCACCGCCCCGTTGGGGAGGGGATTATTGTTGTTGTGGCTCTGGCTGTTCATTCATTACATGGCTGCTGCCGCATGCTATCAACTGTGTCGTGTGATTCATTACCGTGTCTTCCTTCATTACCTGCGTGGTGGCAGCGCTTTGGATCTACGCCCAGAAGACAACATTAACACCGGGTCCGAACAGTAAATATCCCACACCGGGGAGTCACAGTGTAGTTACGTCTGCAAGTAGACACAGTTGTGCTAGCGTTAGCTCCGACACAGCGGGCTAACTGGCTAACTCGGCAGCATGGCTTCACACAGAGCACCGAAACAGTGGTGCCTTACCAAAATAGAGACTGTGAATTCCTTTGAGAACTGGCGTCAGAATCTGCTGTACACTCTTTCTCTCGACGATCAGTTTGCCCCATTTTTACTCACCGGTGCAGAGTGGTGCAAAAAGTCCAAGAGCGCTCCCTGTCGTGGCTTTGTGGATGATGCGGACCCTGTCCCTGCAGCACAGCGGAGCAGTGCTACTAAGGAGCAGAAAACGGCTATGTTGGAGCTCATGTTGGGACAGATTGCTAATTACTGTCCTGTGATTTCCCGTCAGAGTATAGTCAAGAACTCTACATCCATTGACAGTATATGGCAGGCCATTAGGCTCCATTATGGCTTTCAGTGCACTGGGGCTCATTTCATTGATTTTGATGCAATTAAACGCGAACCGGAGGAGAGACCTGAGGACTTGTATCAGCGCCTTATGGCCTTTACAGAGGACAATCTACTGACTAAGGACTCCAGCATTACTCACATGGGGGCTGCAGTAACTGAAGATGAAGAGATGACGCCTTCACTGGAGAACTTTGTTGTGCTCACATGGCTCCGCCTGATTCATGCTGACCTACCAAAGCTTGTCAAACAACGCTATGGTACTGAATTGTGGTCACGCACATTGGCATCCATCAAACCTGAAATCTCACAAGCCCTCGATTCTTTGTTGGACGAGTTGCAAGCTTCAGAAGATGCCAAAGCTATGCGTGCAGCTGTATCGGACCTCCCCAAGACGAGGCGCACTTCACAGGTCCGAAACAGGAGATCGTGTCCCCTGTGTAAGTGTGCCGGCAGACCCGACAACTACTTCCTCAGTAAATGTACATTTCTGCCCCTTCAAGACAAACTGTTTATGGCAAAGTCACGACAGGTGATAGGAGAGGAGGAGGTGTTTGGCGATGAAGAGGATAGTCATGTTGAAGAGGAGCCAGCACCATCTAGTGGCGTTAAACGCGTAGTCATCAAACAGTCCCCCTACCTGGACGCATTCCACGGTCATGATCATGTACGCCTCACGGTGGACAGTGGTGCAACGGGCAACATGATGAAACCTTCATGTGCGACTAGGTTGGGTGTCACCGTCACAGGGAGCACGCAGTCGGCGTTCCAGGCGGATGGCTCATCTCTGCTGAAGGTGGTGGGGGAAACACGCACTCGGTTCCAGAGGGATGGCCACACCCTCCTCTTCGAAGGACTTGTTGTGGAGAATCTTGACTCTGACATCCTTGCCGGTATTCCTTTCATGGAGAAGAACGGCGTCTCCATCAGACCTGCCAAACGCCAAATCTGCCTGGGTGAGGACACATACGTATATGGCACCACCCAAACACCAATGGATAGGCATGCTGTGAGGCGCGCCTATGTGCTTTGTACCCCTGATAAGTCTACTGTTTGGCCCGGGGAATTCATCGAACTTCAGCTCCCGCCTGAACTAGCCGAGATGGACTCTGAGCTTGCTCTAGAGCCACACGTTGAGGGGTCGCATGATCTGTCTGGGCCCCCCCAGTGGCCCTCGCCAACCCTTCTACGTAGTGTGTCTGGCAAGATACGGGTCCCGAACCTTACGGGCGAACCACAACTTGTACAAAAAAGTCACCACCTGTGCCGTGTTCGCGCAACGTTCGTGCCATCACCCTGTTCCAGCACCCTTGCGTCCGACACCCCTACAGTGTCCAAGGTGGCCAGAACTGCAATGCCCTCTGACCTCATCACGCTGGATCCTGATGACATCATGCCTGCTGGTTTAAAAGAGGAGTTTTGCGCTCTCCACAGGGAGTTTGAGAGCGTGTTTGACCCCCACTTCAAAGGCTACAACGGCGCAGCGGGCCCATTCCAAGCCTGGGTTAACATGGGGCCTGTTCTACCCCCTCAGCGCAAGGGGAGGGTTCCTCAGTACTCCAGAGGCCAGTTACAGGACCTCCAGGCACAGTTCGATGCGTTGGAGAGCATTGGCGTATTCAAAAAACCCGAAGATGTCAACATCACTGTGGAATATGTCAACCCCTCTTTCCTCATAAAGAAACCTGAAGGTGGTTTTCGCTTGGTCACTGCATTCGCCGACGTTGGCCGCTATAGCAAACCCCAGCCATCATTGATGCCTGATGTCGACTCCACCCTTCGCCTTATAGCGCAGTGGAAATATGTCATTGCCACGGATTTAACAAAGGCTTTTTACCAGATTCCCCTGTCCAGGGAATCGTGGAAATACTGCGGCGTTGTCACTCCCTTTAAAGGGACTTAAGGCAACTTTTCAAAATTTACCTCAGTGCTGCCGCGATAGGCGCTGCGGGTAACTGCAGCCACCAGCCAAGGCGGCACGGGAGCGCGCACAAACATTTTACAGAATGTCCGTCTTCACAGCGCTGCACCAGGGATGCTCATGCTGTTTACTACGTCGCGGATTACTGCAGGACCACAGTGCTTATTATGTGATTTTTGTAAGCATCCATTTTCACTCCCACATGCAGCTGAAGTTCCCTCCATGAATCAAACGCATATCCAATATTTATTCGGGTGCCTGCCCGGCTTCGGTCATGTTTTTATTTTTTATTTTTTTTGACTCACGAGATAACGCTGATAATAGGGCTGCGTTAAACGATTACTTTTGTAATCGATTTATCTAGGAAATAGTTCTTCTATGCATTGATTAATCTAACGATTCATTTTTAAATCCGTGGCGGAGCTCCTCTCCGCCTCCGTGTTTATGCGGCGGGTCCCTGCGCGCTCCGCGGCCGGCATGGAGCGCGTCTCCGCCTGGGAGCAGAAATCCGGAGCTCTCCCGTCAGCCTCCGTGGGGCAGCTCCACTCAGCCCGTGGAAGCCGCCGCCTGCTTCAGGCGCCTCCGGGGAGCAAGCCGCGGCGCGGCAGCTCTGGATCTCCGCTCCCGGGCGGAGACGCGCTCTGTGCCGGCCGCGGAGCGCGCGGGGACCCGCCGCATAACCACGGAGGAGCGTGAAGCAGGCCACGGCTGCTGGAGCTCTCCCGTCGCCGCCGTGCAGCAGCTCCAGGCCGTTTACCCAATCAGCCCCAACTCAGCAGGGAGCGCTGCTGAGACTGGCCGTCTGTGAGTGCTTTGGGACGGGGGAGAGGCTCACGCAGCACCCGCTGCTTGCTGATAACAGCGGAGACGTCCTGTCACGTCTCCAGAGCACCAGAAAAAGCCGCTAAATGTGTCGCTAGTTACTTTTGACAAAAAAAAGTCGAAAGGAGACTTTGGAAAGTCACCAGATTTAGCGAGAAAGTCACCAAGTTAGCAACACTGCCCCCCCGATCCCAGCAGTGTTTGAGTCCATGTCCATGGCGGCCATGTTCTTCCTGTTCGGCAACGCGCATACAGCGTCAAATTACGTCACATCCCCACGATTGCGCGGGAAATTCGGACCCCGAACAGCAACAAATTATTTGGCACACAGCCTGTATAAGGCAATAGACAGATACGCGGATTGGCCTGTTATTTTAGGTTTTTAATGCTTCACGACCCATGAGCATTGAATAAAGTGGAAATGCATGTGTAGTTTTTCACAAATCTTGCCTTAAGTCCCTTTAAGGGTGTGCGCGTGTACGTGCGTTGTGCGATGGGCATGCTGGGATCTGAAACGGCATTGGAGGAACTGACATGCAGGGTGTTTGGAGACCTTCTCGAAAAGGGTCAGGTGGCCAAGGTGGCGGACGACCTGTATTGTGGTGCGGACACACTTGAAGACTTACTGGCTGTGTGGAGACAGGTCCTTTGTGCCTTACGTCGCTGCGGTTTGAACTTATCTCCCACTAAGACTACCGTGGCCCCTGTACAGACCAACATTCCGGGCTGGGTCTGGCGAGAAGGCACGATCCAGGCTAGCCCCCACCGCATCTCCGCTCTGGCAGCATGTCCCCCGCCCAGAACTGTGACCGGTTTGCGCTCATTCATCGGTGCGTACAAGGTACTAGCTTGTGTGTTGAAAAACGCTGCTGAAGTTCTTGCCCCATTGGATGATGCAGTGGCTGGACGGGAGTCGAAGGAACTGGTCCTGTGGTCAGACGAACTTACTGCAGCCTTCAACTCTGCCCAGAGTGCGCTATCATCTGCAAAGGCTATCACGCTCCCACGGCCCGCCGACCAGCTGTGGATTGTGACTGACGGGGCTGTCAGGAAGCCAGGCCTGGGAGCGACACTGTATGTCACCCGCGATGACACTGTGAAGGTTGCAGGCTATTTCAGTGCAAAACTGCGGCAAAACCAGAGCCTGTGGCTACCCTGTGAGGTTGAGCTGCTGTCAATTGCCGCGGCGGTGAAACAGTTTTCTCCCTACATAATCCAGTCGTCCCAGAAAGCATGTCTTTTAACTGACAGCAAGCCATGCGTACAGGCATTTGAGAAACTGTGCAGGGGTGAATTCTCGACCAGTCCACGTGTCTCTTCCTTCCTGTCAACCGCCAGCCGCTTCCAAGTATTGATCCGGCACGTCGCTGGGGCCGCTATCTTGCCGTCAGACTTTGCCAGCCGCAACGCTCCTGACTGTGACGACCCGGCTTGTCAGGTGTGTGCCTTCGTCAACCGCAGCTCTGAGTCAGTCGTGCGCCAGGTTACGGCTGAGGACATCATGCGTGGGACGACGAAGCTGCCCTTTACTAACAGGGCAGCGTGGTTGGCCATACAGACAGAATGTGCTGACCTGAGGCGGGCGTGCGCTCATCTCTGCCAAGGCACCCGTCCATCCAAGAAGCTGACTAACATATGCGATGTGAAGCGTTACCTGAACGTTGCTACGGTCGCTAAGGATGGCCTCGTGGTTGTCTGCCGACATACCCCCCTCGCGGCCTCTACCGACTGTATTGTCGTGCCTCACTCTGCCATTGATGGCTTGCTGACCTCCCTCCACATTAAACTCAACCACCCTTCTGCCTCACAGCTGAAATCGGTCGTACAACGGTACTTCTACGCGCTTGATATGGACGCTGCCGTGCGCCACGTCTCCGATGGCTGCCATCAGTGCGCGGCTTTGAGGAAGACTCCAGCATTCGTCGTTGAACAGTCTACAGGCGACCCGCCAGAGGTTGTTGGGTCATCGTTTGCTGCTGACATGTTCAGACGCGATCGCCAATTCATCCTGGTTATCAGAGAGTGTGTCACTTCATTCACGCTGTCGTGTCTCATCGACGATGAGCGCAAGGAGACCTTGAGGAGGGCCCTGGTCCGCTTGTGTGTGGGCCTCTGTCCTCTTGACGGGCCGTTCGCTGTGGTCCGCACTGACCCGGCCCCTGGCTTTGCTGCGCTGGCAGGTGATGAGGTCCTTGCGTCCCATCGGCTTGTCATTGAAGTGGGCAATGCTAAGAGTGTTAACAAGAACCCGGTGACGGAGAGGGCTGTCCAGGAGGTTCAACAGGAAATTCTCCGACTTGAGCCCAACTGCAGGGTTGTTACCCCCCTTTTACTCTCGATCGCTGTTGCCCGCCTGAACAGCCGTGTGAGGTCCCGTGGTCTGTCTGCCCGGGAGATGTTGCTGCAATGCGACCAGTTCTCCCATAGGCAACTGCCTGTGGTCGATCAGGACCTCATCCTGGGACAGCATGCAGAGCGCATCACCAACCATCCATTCAGCATGAGGTCGAAGGCGCCCTCGGGTCGTGTGCCTGTGCCTCCTGATGTTCGCACTGGGGACTTGGTGTACTTGTATGGAGATCGGAACAAGTCACAGGCGCGTGACCGGTACCTGGTCGCGGGTGTGGACGGGGCTTGGTGCAATGTCCGGAAGTTTACGGGATCTCAGCTTCGTCGCACCTCTTACAGGGTCAGACTGGCTGACTGTTACAAGGTGGGGGGTCCCGGTGCGCCATTGGACAGTGTGGATGTCCTTGCATCTGATGACGAAGTGGAGGATCCTGTCTCTCTCTGCCCTGACATTCCCCCGGCTATCGCTGAACCTCCTCTCCCGCTGGGCCCTCTCTGTGGTGGTGACCTGTCTGCACCTGCTCTGGACGGTGGTGGTGGCCTTGACGTGGACTTGGGTGCCTCTGCTGTGCCCTCCGGCGTGCCCTCGGATGCCGACGGACTTGGATCTACGCCTCGGCGCTCAGGACGTCGCCGGCGTTTGCCTGGGCATTTGAATGACTCTGAACTGTATCACTGATGTGTTTTGTGTTCCGTGTTCCTTGGGTCTGGATTCAAGGTGGGGGGGGGACGTCCGTTTGGTGAAGAAAAAGGGGTGACGCCCGTAGTGATGTTGTTATGTTAGCACCGCCCCGTTGGGGAGGGGATTATTGTTGTTGTGGCTCTCGCTGTTCATTCATTACATGGCTGCTGCTGCTGTGTCGTGTGAATCATTACCGTGTCTTCCTTCATTACTGGTGTAGCTCAATTGCGGGAGGTGAAGAGGAAACAGAGCCAGACTGACGAAAGTGGGCAAAATACTCCTTCCAGTGGTCCAGGGAACGGCGTATTAGCACATGAAGTAAATCCGAATGGTTATAAAACATTTTAAAAGGCGCTTTTTCCTTTTCAATCCATTAAAATAACGTGTTGATACACACAGATCTGCGCATGCGCAGTGCTCCGCGGAAGGATATACCGGAGCACAGCAGTAGAAGCACAGACTCAGCCGCTGTGCGCCGGTATATCCTTCCACAGAGCACTATGCTTGTGCAGATCTGTGTGCATCGAAACGTTATTTTAATGGATTGAAAAGAAAACACGTCTTTTAAAATGTTTTATAACCATTCGGATTTACTTCACGTGCTAATACGCCGTTCCCTGGACCACTGGAAGGAGTATTTTGCCCACTTTCGTCAGTCCGGCTCTGTTTCCTCTTCACCTCCGGCAGTTGAGCTAAGCTAACTACGATGCTAACAGCTGGGAGCCCACGGCTGGACGAACGAACACAATAAAGGCATTTATGAGCTTATCTCACTGTGTAAATGAACAGGATAGGGCGTGGGTCCAAAATCTTCGGAGTATTCCTTTAACACCGAACAAAAGCAGAACAAGAACCAAAAACACCGACAGCCATCTCAGTGATGTCCTTCGCATCTCAACCACTAAGTTTACTCCAGACCTGCCAGTCATCCTCAGTCCAAATCGCAGCATCACTGCTCACACCGAGTGCAACGCCGCTCCCACTTTAGATGTGTAAAAAACATATTCCACAGTACCCGTGTGTTGATAATCATGCATGTGCAGGTACACAAGCGACAAGTATCAACAATGCACATCAGTTCTGTCCCTACCCTGCTTTTGAGCACCAAATACCTAATTCCTAGTAAAAATCACTGGGATCATGTCTTAAAAGTACCTCATCATTCAGCTCACAAAGAAAAGCCACGGGGAGTCAGCTGAGGAAATGTCTCCCAGCACAGTAACAGCAGATCTCTGCTGCAGACGGATTCCTGTTGCTCCTTTTCATTCACAAAAACAGACATGATCAGAAGTCAGGTGAGTATTTTTACAGGAAGTAAATCACAATGTGTGTGATGCACAATCTAGTATAAAATCTTCCCTGTGTTTTATATGATTTTCCCTTATTTATGAAGACGTTTCAAGTGAAAAGGAATCGTATTTGCATTTTCATTTCAGAAGAGTTTCAAGTTTACAAGGCAAATGTAGCGAGACTCTTTTTCTCGCCGAGTCCTCTGGTAAAGAAAACACAAAGCCCATTATTGGTTTAAATCTTTTATTTATCTTTTATTGTACCCTATTTATATAAATGACTGAGAGTCATCTCCGGTTCCTCTCCATCCAGCACAGCAGTTTGTCGGTTTGTCCCTGATCCTTTTAAACCTTAGCAGGTCTCCCCCCTGGGAGACAGGGGAAGATAGAAGCACTGATTATTGATCCCAGCTGTCAATACTTACCTGTTTCCAAGGAGGGACACCAGGGAGGCCGAGCCTCGCATCCCGGTCTCCTCCGGCGGTCGGTTCACGTCGTCCTGCAGGTCCTGGTGCGGAGGCAGCCCCTTCTTTGTGGAGGTCCTGATGGCCGAGATCCATCTGCAAACACAAACACACACACATCATTTTCATGCAGGTCAACATCCTGTCTGTAAGTTACAGAGGGTGGCGATGCAGGAAGGATACAGGAAGGATGGCCCATCTTCTCCCGTCTCCCTCACGTCTCCCTCTACGCCTTCCTTCAGCCGCCAGATGGGAACATTATTCCTTCTCGTTGAGGTCTCGTTGTCTTGCAGCTTTTTCTGTTGTTCCTGTTGTTGCTTCCGCTCTGCAGCTGTCCTGCACTCGTTTGATCTCCTCCCCGAGTTTATCCGTTGACTCTTTCTTGTCTGTCTTTCCCAAATCTTCACGCACTCCTCTCCAAGCATCCTCTTTTTGTTTGCTGGTTTCATCCAGTTGAACGTTCACTTTTTTTCTGTCCCGTTTCTATTTTTGCCATTTCGGTTTTGTAGCTCTGACCCCCAGCGAGGTTGCTCGTATTTGCTAGCTCTTTTTTAGCCCAATCTGCACTTTTTATGGCATTTCGGACCTCGTCCTCTTTTTTTTGTCTTTGTAGTTACTTTTTTTTAATTCATTGTGAGAATTATTCTACCCTGGGGTTGAAGTTTAAAGGGTTTTCTTTGATGTTTTTGTATTATTCAGCTGGGAGCTTCTTTTTTTTTTGTTTTTCAGAGGAGGGCTCATTCTCTGGCTTTTTCTACATCCCTCCTCCTTTTCTCTGAGTGGTCCTCAGTCGATGGACGCCTTGCTGACTTTTTGGGAGTGCTGCTGTCCTCTGAAAAACAGAATCATATCAGTGTTGTAAACGGTGCTGCTGAAACATCTCACCTCCCGCATTGCTGTTCTCACCTGGGATGCTCTCTCTCACATCGGCTTCATCTTTTTAGTCGGAGATCATGAGCTGCAGGGCTTCCTCGGTGCAGGCCTGTCATCAACAAGACAACAAACTGTTAGTTTCTCAAAAAAAAAAAACAGTCAGTAAAGAATCACCACAGGGAGAAGGTTCAGATCAGTACCTGCTGTAATCGCTGCCTGTCCCACTTCCTCCTCTTCGATCTGACACTAGAGCGTCTGGTGATGGGTGTGTGGAGAGGAACGTCGCTTCCTCCTCTGTCTGTCTGGCTTTTCAGAGCCTCCTTTTCAACACTGAACTTTTCTTTCAGAGAAGCCATCTCTGCTGCCACCTCCCGTTCCCGGAGCAGCCAGCGCTGCTCCCCCTCTGCCACACACTGCCTCCAGGTCTCCTGGAACGACTGCAGCTCTCGGAGCAGAGCCTCGTTCACAGCAGTCAGCTGGTTCATTTTCTGCTGGTACTCCTTCTTTTTCCTGTAAGACTCAATCTTCCACAGTTGGCTGCACTGGGACCTCATGTTTTCACAGAGGCCTTTCAGCTGCTGGTGTGTCTTTTCCAGGAGTTGTTTGGCTGCGAGAGCTTCTTGCAGCTGGAAGTCTTTGTTGTGCTGGGTCAGCAGAACCTGCTGCAGATAGGTGACTGCTGCTCCCAGCTGACTGATTTCCTCCTCGTACTGTTTTTTCAGGATTTCTTCTTTTGCAGCCAGCATCTCCTCCCTCATGTTCCAGTGAAGCTCTAAATGGTTGCTGCTGTCAGCCATCTTTGCTGCCACCTCCTGTTCACGGAGCAGCCAGCGCTGCTCCCACTTTGCCAAACACTGCCTCCAGGTCTCCTGGGACGACTGCAGCTCTCGGAGCAGAGCCTCGTTCACAGCAGTCAGCTGGGCCACTTGCTGCTGGTGGTGTTTCTTCAGATGTTCCTCCTTCTCTGCCGCCGTTGCGTTCATCTGGCCAGAGTAAGCCCTCCACTGTTGTCCAAACTCTGCCCTCATGTTTTCACAGAGGCCTTTCAGCTGCTGGTGTGTGTTTTCCAGGAGGTGTTTGGCTGCGAGAGCTTCTTTCAGCTGGAGGTCTTTGTTGTGCTCGGTCTGCAGAGCCTGTTGCAGAAAGGTGACTGCCGCTCTCACTTGGCAGATCTCCTCCTGGTGCTGCTTTTTCAGGCTCTCTTCCTTTGCAGCCAGCATCTCCTCCCTCCTCTTCCAGCGGACCTGCCACTGCTTGTTGCTGTCGGTCATCTTTTCTTCCACCTCCTTCTCACGGAGCTGCCAGCGCTGCTCCGCCTCTGCCACACACTGCCTCCAGGTCTCCTGGGACGAGTGCAGCTTTCTGAGCAGAGCCTCGTTCTCCGCAGTCAGCTGGGCCACTTGCTGCTGGTGCTCCCTCTTCAGATGTTCCTCCTTCTCTGCTGCCGTTTCATTCATCTGTTCAGAGTAAGCCCTCCACTGTTGTCCAAACTCTGCCCTCATGTTTTCACAGAGGCCTTTCAGCTGCTGGTGTCTCTTTTCCATGAGGTCTTTAGCTGCGAGAGCTTCTTTCAGCTGGAGGTCGTTGTCCTGCTGGGTCTGCAGAGCCTCTTTCATAGAGGTGACTTCTGCTCTCACATGGCTGATCTCCTCCTGGTGCTGCTTTTTCAGGCTCTCTTCCTTTGCAGCCAGCATCTCCTCCCTCCTCTTCCAGCGGACCTGCCACTGCTTGTTGCTGTCGGTCATCTTTTCTTCCATCTCCTTCTCCCGGAGCTGCCAGCGCTGCTCCCACTCTGCCACACACTGCCTCCAGGTCTCCTGGGACGACTGCAGGTCTCTGAGCAGAGCCTCGTTCACAGCCGTCAGCTGGGCCACTTGCTGCTGGTGGTGTTCCTTCAGATTTTCCTCCTTCTCTGCCGCCGTTGCGTTCATCTGGTCAGAGTAAGCCCTCCACTGTTGTCCAAACTCCGCCCTCATGTTTTCACAGAGGCCTTTCAGCTGCTGGTGTCTCTTTTCCACGAGGTCTTTAGCTGCGAGAGCTTCTTTCAGCTGGAGGTCGTTGTCCTGCTGGGTCTGCAGAGCCTCTTTCATAGAGGCGATTTCTGCTCTCAGCTCGCTCATTTCCTCCTGGTGCTGCTTTTTCAGGCCCAGTTCCTTTGCAGCCAGCCTCTTCTCCCTCCTGTCCCAGCGAGCCTGCCACTGGTTGTTGACAAAGACCTTCCTTCTTTTGCTGCTGCTGTAGTTCGACTCCATCAGCGCTTTCTCAGCCAGAGCTTGTTTCAGTTGCCAATCTTTTTCCTGCAGCTGGACGGCCATCAGCTCATTTTCGGCCTCAGGAGCTTCATTCTGTCGTATAAAACACAAATGAAAATTAGTTTTGTTCCTGACATTTTTTAAAGAGTAAGCTGAATACTTGTTTTTGGTCAAAACAGAAAGTTCTCCCACCTGACTCTGGCCCTCCGACTCTGAACTGGTCTGACAGTTCTCTGAGCTGGACGTTGAGGCAGTTTCCCGCACCCTAAAATCTCTCCTCTCATTTTCCATCTCGGTACAATCCCTCTGAGAGCTCTTGAGATACAAACTCACAAACTGGAGGAGTGACCTTTCACCTGGAAATGTAACCTTTCATCCTGAGCTGCCTATGATGTCATCATGATAGGAACTGTTACCATGGAGACCAAGCTATGTTTGCCTCTCCTCAGCTCAGCCCACAAACAGGACATCATATCTACGTATTTTCATAAATCCTGAACTGAATATTGTTCTATTTCCATATAAAAAGTTTTTCTGACTCATCAGTTATCAGCTGTGTGATCATGAAGAGTCAATAATCCATTTTTTTTTTTTTTTATCAGCACTGAAGAAGACCAAGGTTCCTGTTCCTTTAACATTCATGAATGAGGATTTTTATTGGGAAACAGTTTCATTCGGATTGTGTTTCTTGTGCTTACGACACCCAAAATAGTTTTTCTACTGATCCGGGCTCAGCAGCACAACATGATCCAACAGAGGCTGACTTCTGGGTTTTCTTCAGGGTTTGATCACCACAGACAGCACGATTCTTAACTCTGTTCACCGTGGAGAGTGGCTGAAGTTATAATTATCATTATTATTATTATAATTGCCTTACCTTCACCCAGATATAATACACAGGCGGTCCAGCAGGTGGCGGTACTGAAGTATCGTTCTTGTGTTTCGGTCAAATCTAAAACCAGAAGAAGACGCCTCATGAAAATAAATCATATGGCCGTGTCACTTTCTCCTTTCAGCATTTCTTCATTTAATGTCAGCGCTAATGAGGAAAGAGGCATATCTTAGTTCCCGTTTGCTAAACGTGGCTTTCCGATCCGTGCTGCTTTATTTCCCGACTCTTGACGGCGCGTCGCGGCAGGTTAGCCTGTTAGCGGCTAGCTGCTGCTAACCACAGAGAAACTTCTGAGCAGAGGATGGAACAAAGTGTTTCTGCAGACATGACTGAAGGTGAGTTTCTGGACGGGTCAAGATCATGTAAAGACACAGATGTTTTAATGACTTCAAGCTCAGGAAATTGTGCGCAGCCCTGATTTATAGAAATGATTTAACTTTCAAGTATTTTAGCCTGTGTGTTCAACATGCTGGGGAAACTGTGTTGGGGTTATCTTCATGTGTTTTATTCTACACCTCAAATTATTGCACGTTCACACTGATTTATAATCACATTATGTCTGTCACAGACAGGTGTGTAGCTGTTCAGCCAAAGTTAGTTAATCCAGCAGTTCAGCATAATTTGGACAATAAAATCATCCACTAAAATCTTACAGTTCTTTATAATATGTGAAAATTGTTGACTGATAATGTGTTTTTTTATTCCTTCATCATGCCAGCACATTTCTTCTGGGAAATGTCGCTCAAGACAACAAATCAAACCACAAATCTGGGTGTAATTATGAGCGCAGACCTGAAATTCAACAGCCACATTAATACAATAAGAATATTAGTTTATTACCATCTGAAAAATATCCCAAGAACTTTGTCCATAAACTGTTTATAGAGTTGAATGTGAGTGTTTGGTCGTGTTTCTCACTCATGCATGTCTGCAGCTGAAATAAGAAGAAAATATTAATCTGGATGTGTTTGACACTGGTAGTAAAATAGAACGAGTAGCAGATCTCGAGCGTCAAACACTTTATTGATGATCCGGGTTGGAGGAGACTGGAGAAAAGTGAGTGTGGCGAGTTTATGGTGTGGGAAGAGTTTGGGCTGGCATCCTGTGCACAGTGTAACCTCTCTCTCTCTCTCTCTCTCTCTTACACTCCAGTTCTGAGACTGATTGCTGCAGCTACGCTCACTTTCCACCCCGACGTCTTTTTCCAGGGGACTCCTTGCCGCTGTCGTCGCTGCGCCTCCTGGTCTCTCCCCTGCAGCTCATGACGGCGTCCATGTGGCAGGTGCTGAAGAGCCGAGACGTGATGAGCTTCTGGAAGGTGGCGGATTTTGTGTCGCTGGTGGTGGACATGGTCCCAGAGCTGCTGCTGCACAAACACCAGACCCAGCTGAGCTTGGGCCTGAGAGCTCCAGTGAGAACTGACACATATGGATGTGTCGTATTCAGTTTAAATGTTTGTGAAAGTGACTGGATGATATGCCAGTTCTGTGTTTCTCTTCCTGGACAGTTTGTTCTGGAGCTGTGCCGAAGTGAAGCGCTCATAAAATCTGAGTTTATCTCTCCGTACCTGCAAAGGATCAAATCCACCCTGACCAATGTAAGGGCCTCCAGTCTAGAGAAGCTGTTCTCTGTTTCTGACTAATGTTAAAATCTTGTTTCTTTTTGCCACATTCTTTTCATTATTGCACATTACGCCATGATCCTGTGATGTTTGATTGCAGCTTCATGAATCGGAGGAGGAAGAATTGATATCAAACTTCCTGGAGATGGTTCAGACTCTGCTCAAAGATCCTGAAGAGAGACGCATATTTTTCCTGGTGAGGAAACTCCACTGATCCAGCCTTCATCTTTCCTTGGATTTGCAGAAAGGTGTGGTTGCCATAATTATAGATGTGAATCAAAGAGCTTTCCTCCTCCCTCAGGAGGTCTTCCCTGCAGAGTATGGACTCGAGTACCACACTGATTTGCAGATGCTGTTTTGGGAATTCCTCTGTCGACTGGCTCAGCTGTTGCCGGTTCCAGATCTTCAGCAGGTGAGAAATGAACACTAGATGGAGCCTCGAGGACATAAATAGTTCTACCTGGAGTGTTTGGTAATCCAGGATTACCAGCCCATTTTAAAGTTACATGGTTAACCTTTATGATTGAAGTGTTTCCTTCATTTTCTTGGATTGTGATTACGATTCATTTTACTAATGAATGTAATATCTTAACCCTCATAGTGCAGGTGATGCTACAGTCTCTTTTTTATCCTCCAAATGATTTATTTTTCTCAAACTATGCAAAGTTTTGCTTGATTTGCTGTGTCTATTGTGATTTCTGTTGCTGTTTTCCCACAGACTGTGTGCTGGCTTGCAGCTGAATGCCCCGTGTTGGAGGATTGCGTCCAATCCGTCTCCCAGCCGACAGACCTGAAAAATCTGCTGCAGCACCACAAAAACCTCGGTCATTTAGATCAACACGGTCAGTCCTGATCATAGAAGCTTTATATTGATACTTCTTCGGTAAAAGTAGCATCTGTATGATGAAAAGCCTTCTTCTTCTTGGTGTTTTGCAGTTCCACCTTCCAGCATGGGCGACAGCGTTCTCTCCTGGCTGTCTGCGGTTCTCCACAGCAAATTGGGAGCAGCTGCGGAGCAGCCGGGCCTCCCAGAGCCGCCGCAGAGCGCCGGTGAGGACGCACACACTCTGCCATTCATGGACGACGTCGCAGTGGAAATAATTGCGGTGACCGACTACACGGAGATGGAACTGGGCACCGACATCGAGGTGGTGATGGAAGACGGCTGCTTCGAAGGGACGGACGTTCACACAGCGGTGGAGGAGGTCAGGGTCGAGGGAGGAGAAGAAGAAGAAACGCACGTTCAAGTGAGCAGTGACGACTCGGCGTCTGTGAAATGTAAAAACCCTGCGGGACCTCACGACTGCCCGGACTGCGACAAGAAGTTCCGCTTTGCGTCTTCGCTCATCGCCCACCGGGTGATCCACACCGGCGAGCGGCCGCACCGCTGCTCCGACTGCGGCCGCTGCTTCTCCTTCAGGCAGTCCCTGGACCGGCACCGGCGCACGCACACGGCGCAGCGCCGCTACGACTGCGCCGTCTGCGGGGAGAGCTTCCCCTCCCTCTCCGCCCGCAACAAGCACAAGCTGGCGCACGAGCGGCGAGGCGTGTACGAGTGCCACCGGTGCGGCAGGACGTTCAGCTGGGAGCCGGCTCTGGCAAGGCACCTGAAGACTCACACCGACGCCCCGAGCGAGGGCGGGGAGTCCGGCGCGGGAGGCGAGGATCGGAGCGGCCTCACCTCCGAGTCCAGAGACCCGATCGCCGAACCGTGCGGCAGCGCCGAGGTCCGCACCAGCGGCAGGAAACGCCGGCCCACCCTGAAGATTCAGGTCATCAACTTACAGAAACACATGGCCACGAGGAAACGGAAGGAGGGCTCCTCGGAAAGCAGCCCGGCTCTGAAGCCCGTGCCTTTCAACCGGTAAAACCCTCCGTCTCCACGTCGGATCGTAGATATTTAAAGCGTCTGCATGTGTCGTCTTTTCAGAGTGAGTCAGACCGCCGTCTTGTTCTGTCTTCCAGAGTTGAACACTCCTACGGATCACAGATTGTCTCGTCAAAGGAAGGTGATGGAAGTGAGCGTTTCATTTCTTCTACTACTTTCCATCATTGAAAAAAAAAAAAATCCAGACATTGGTTTCTTGTCTTCCTCGGTTCTGCTTCAGATCGCTCCACGCCGGCCTTCTCCTGCCCTCAGTGCTCCTACCAGCACCCGGAGGAGGTGCAGGTCCAGCGTCACATCGACGAGGTCCACCGCGGCGAGGCGGCGGCCGACCAGGCCCGCCCGGACGAGGAGGGGCGGTTCGCCTGCGGCGCTTGCGACCGCAGCTTCAGGTTCCGGTCCCTCCTGCAGGCCCACCGGCGCAGCCACACCGGCGAGCAGCCCTTCAGCTGCGCCCAGTGCGGCCAGCGCTTCTCCTTCAAGCAGTCGCTGGAGAGGCACCGGCGAACGCACGCGCCGGGACGCAAGTACGACTGCCCGGTGTGCGGGGAGAGCTTCGGGTCGCCGGCGGCCCAGAGGCAGCACGGCGCCGCCGCCCACATGGAGAACGGCGAGTACCTGTGCTCGGAGTGCGGCCGGGCGTTCGCCTGGAAGTCGGCGCTGGTGAGGCACCTGAAGACGCACGACGGCGCGCACGGCGGCCGGGCGGCGCAGGCCTTCCCGTGCCCCCGCTGCGACCTGCGCTTCAGCTGCAGCAGCTACCTGAACCGGCACCTGCAGACGCACCGGGAGGAGCGCGTGCACGCCTGCAGCTGCGGCAAGAGCTTCGCCTACCGCGCCGCGCTCACGGCGCACCAGCGCATCCACCAGCGGGAGCGGCCGCACGCCTGCGCGCAGTGCGGCAAGGGCTTCCTGTACCGGGGCGGCCTGCTGAGCCACATGAAGATCCACTCGGAGGAGATGCCCTTCATGTGCTCCTTCTGCGGGAAGAGCTTCAAGCGGGAGCGCAACATGAAGAAGCACGAGCGCTGCCACACGCGCGAGAACGTCTTCCGCTGCTCGCAGTGCGACAAGAGCTTCGTCTACAAGGCCACGCTGGTGCGGCACGAGCTGACGCACTCGGGCGAGCGGCCCTTCCTCTGCTCCGACTGCGGCAAGGGCTTCTTCTCGCACGCCGAGCTGCTGAAGCACGAGCGCTTTCACACGGGCCACAAGCCCTTCCAGTGCCCGCACTGCGGCAAGCGCTTCACCCAGTCCTGCTACCTGACCGTGCACCTGCGCTACCACACCGGCGCGCGGCCCTACGCCTGCGCCGAGTGCGACAAGAGCTTCCTGAGCGCCAACCGGCTCAAGAGGCACCAGAGGACGCACTCCGGCGAGCGGCCGTACCTGTGTGTGGAGTGCGGGAAGGGTTTCAGACAGTCGTACAACCTCAAGATGCACCAGCGCACGCACGTCCTGAAGCTACCCTAGAGTCAGAGTCTGGAGGGATCTGGGTCTGCAGGTCTCGTTAGACAGATCCGATATTTCCTGTTTGTTTATTACAGTTGAACAGTGTTAAATCTCACGGATCCTCGGTTGATTCTTTCAGGTCATCTCTGGGATTGGAAATGTCAGCATTTTGCTTCAAATACTGTATTTGTGTTCTGGTATCGTTCGTCCACCTGTTACCCAGAATAAATATGTAGAGGACTGGAGATGGATGAGACTTCAGAAACTCATTAAACAACTCGGTAAACCTGTTTATTGTGTTTGTTCCCTCTGTTGACCGTGTTTATCAGAGCTATAGGCTGGAGAAGTGGAAGCTCCACGTTGAATGAGTTCAAGAGAAAAGTTCAGGTATATTGTTCAATAGTTGTTTTCCTGACTGCCTAAACCCTGTTTGCTCTTATCTGTTTCAGCTTGTCAGGACTGATACCAGTATCTGCCCTCATGATGCAGCTTGTTCCCAGATGTTCTCCAGTGAACAGCTGGAATGATTGAAATGAGTCTGTGGTTATATAATGTGACAAAGCAAATGGATCAAGGAACACAGTGTACTTAAAGTTGGTCTTTATTTTAAGTTTCAGCAGGTTTTCACAACAGAAGTTTGCATAAAGAGGTTTAAAACGGGACATTGTGTTTTCGTAACATAGAAATCGGCAGGAGTTTTTTAGTGTAACGTCGCACCACCGTCGTGTGCGTCGCAATGTTTACAGAGACGCTTGATGCGGAAAAGTAAAGACTTAACTGATCTACAAAAGAAAAGAAACCAGAAGTGGGGCGCGGCGCCGGGCGTCTACACGGCGATGTGCAGCGTGATGGGACAGTGGTCGCTGCCCAGCGCCTTGTTGCGGATCTTGCTGTCGCACAGGCCGTCCAGCAGGGACGAGGACAGCAGGAAGTAGTCGAGCCTCCAGCCCACGTTCTTGGTGCGGGCGTTCATCATGTAGGTCCAGAAGGTGTAGGCGTTGGTCTGCTCGGGGTACAGCTGGCGGAAGCTGTCGGCGAAGCCGGCCTCCAGCAGCTGGCCGAAGCCCTCGCGCTCCTCCGGCGTGAAGCCCGGGTTCTTCTTGTTGCCCTTGGGGTTCTTCAGGTCGATCTCCTGGTGCGCCACGTTGAGGTCGCCGCACAGCACCAGCGGCTTCTGCATGTCCAGCTCGCTCAGGTACGAGCGGAAGTCCTCGTCCCAGGTTTTGCGGTAGTCGAGGCGCACCAGGCCCTTGCTGGCGTTGGGCACGTAGGCGGTGACCAGGTAGAAGGACGGGAACTCGGCCGTGATGACGCGGCCCTCCTTGTCGTGCTCCTCTTTACCTGCAGGAAGGGTTCAAGAGGGAACGCTTGTTTTTAGTCCAGCAGGTTGCGAGCAAACTCCACCAAGTCTTGCTTCACGCCATGAACGTGATCAAGCACCAGGCTGGGATATTTGCTCTGCAGTCGTTTTCAGACGCGTCTGCAAAAGTTAAACAGCTCACACAGCTTTTAGATAAGACGTCTTGAGGTTATTCAAAAACTCTGGAACTTTAACTCAGGTTTCACAAAAAAGTTTGACATTATTACTACAAGACTGTTGAATGTAGCTTCATATTTATTACTGTTAAACTACTTTAATCACCTGAAATCAGTAGAAATGCACAGCTCAGATGTTATTAATTTAAGGTTAAAAATGTTCCTGTTTTGTCGGCCGTGTCCATGTTCCCTCCTCACCGATGCCGTAGGTGACCTTGATGGGCTCGGTCTTGCAGAGCATGGCCACGCCGCTGTAGCCCTCCTTCTCGGAGGAGCCGGCCCAGTACTTGTGCGGATACTCGGGCATGGAGGTGATTTCGGCCGGGAGCGACTTCTCCGCGCACTTGGTCTCCTGCAGGCACAGGATGTCCGGATCCTCCTCGCGCACCCACTGCCGGAAAGAGACGGAACCGTCACACTCATTTCGAGCTCCTTCCTATTGCCTTTTCCCAGGATGAAGCCTCACATCCAGGCCGTTCTTCTTCACCCAGGCCCTGAGCCCGTCCACGTTCCAGGAGGTGATCTTCATGTTGGCGTCGCGTCCGTCCTTGCTGACCAGCTTGTCGGGAGGATCTTCGTACAGCACCGGCGCTTCGGGCTCCTTGGCCTTCTTGGCTTTCTTGGCAGAAGCTGTGAGGCGAAAGTCAAACCCGGGTTCAGAACAGAGGGCAGCGGCTAAACGTTCAGACTCGCAGAGCTCTGAAATACCGGCGCCGGAGTCGTTCTCCCCGTCCGCAGCGGCCTCGGCGGCGTCCTCTGTCTTCTTGCCTCTCTTCATGCTGGAGCTCGCTCGGACTGCAAACACACTCCTCAGACACACAACACGCACACACAGCAGCACCCGGGCCGCTGGGGAAACACAAGACAGCCGCGTTTTTATCCAAATCTGGAGGAAAAAAATCATTCCGAGACGGTGATAAGACTTATTTCACTTCCTCAGTGCTGTTTGATTTGGTCACATTTTATGTCTTCATGCAGGGACAACGTCCAGAAAAACAAACCGCTCGTTTATGCACAGCTGCAATATTTTTAATCACTTTGTTTGACTTTTAAAACTTTATCTCCTGCAGATAAAGTTCACTGCAGACATGAACACAACTCTGTCTGTTTTCATCAAAGGTTTCAACAAACATGAATTAGATTTCTCTAATAACTCTTTGTTTTTGCAGGAATATAGAAATTTTCCTCACTTCAAAGAACAACTTAAGTGTAAATTTAAAGCTTATTACGGCACTATTTTGCCAGTTCAGCCCGCTAAAGATGAAACTGAGCTGAACTAGAATGTGTTTCACATCCTTGTTCTAAGAATTTCAAAACACTGTCAGAGTAGAAGAGTTCCTGTGTGGCTTGTAGCCACAACATCACGGCTTTTAATACACTTTTACTGAATTGTCGATCAAAGCATACTTCACACATGGAAATACTGAAGAAAATAAGAGACATCATGAATGGTCCAGTCCTTCAAGATGTAAAAACTCAGACACACCGTCACTGAAATCATGGAGGGATTAAATGTGTGACACTACTGTAACACCAGACTCTGAATGCTGCACCAAAACCTCAGTTTATTCACATCTGTTAAAGATTACACACTTCAACCTCTCTGTGATCCACACTGAGTTTAGTCTTTTATTGTTACTTGATCTAATGTTTATGAGTTACACTGTTTAGAAGTTCGTGACTGTTTTGATTTTCAGCCCAGCAGGTGTTCAGGCTTTGAGTCATTCATTGACAAAGGCAGAGATCATTCAGGGTTTATTTTGATCTGTAAATGCTAAATCTGAGCAAACAGCTGCTACTGAATATCGCATTACAGGCACATAAACACTGAAACAAGCTGCTGCGTGGCCTTAAAATGTGTTAATGTGATCCAACTTCAGCTGATAGCGGTCTGCTAACGTTAGCTTTGCTGTGACAAAGAGGAGGAGCAGCAGGCGGCCTGCACAAACAATGAAGGAAGGGTGATGTAAAGCCAGCTACCAAACCACCCTGGGCGATCGAAGATGATCCCTCCACACATGCAAATCCACAACATTCAATTCACACACCGAGAAGAAGATCATGCAAATATTCTTACTTGCAAGTTCGCAATGAGATGCAAAGCCAGACAGGCGCCGATTCCCAGTCACTCCCCCCAAACACACTCCACACACACTCTCAGAAAAGATCCCTGACCACGTGTTTGCTCTGTCGATGACTGTCTACAACATGTGCCTGAAAATCACTAAAACCAGTCACACTTTTTTTTATTTACGACTAAATAATAACAAATACACATATTGTCTCAGTAGGCGTCGTTGTTTATGCAAAGTTAGGTTTATTTCCGCTATTTATTTTGAGTGAACTTTTATTTTTGGTCCGGCGAAATCTACAGACGCCAATGTTTGGGTCCTTCGGGCTTCGTATGGCGCTACACAAGCTAGCATCAGCTTAACATTTTGCTCTCAAAATCAAAGTGGTTCTTTTTTTTAAATGAATGTGAAGCACAGCGGAGGAGTAACAAGCAAGGTAAAGCTTGTTTCATTCTAAGTTCAGTTATAATATGCTCTTATTTTTAACAGAAGAGGATTTATGGCGTGGTAGTTAGCACTCGAGCTAAGCTCGGCTGTAGTTTTGTCAACAGTAAATGTCAACAGTACTTCTAAAAAGACATTTATATCTAGTTTTGGAGTAATATAGCATGGAATGATGCATTTAAATACAAGCAGGCAATGGTGGTTTCCTCACTTCAAATAAATATGGGAATGAAATGTTCTAAACTGTTTCAATAAGCTGCCATGAACCCTTGAGCATCAACTCCAGCTTGTTCTCCAGCTGCCATGACTGTCGTGATCGGGTTCGAGGGCAGTGCCAACAAGATCGGCATCGGGATCATCAGAGATGGTGAAGTGCTCTCCAATCCGAGACGGACCTACATCACACCCCCCGGTCAAGGTGAGCTACAACAGCTGTTAAAACATCAGAACCACAAGTGGTGAAGTCCAGCAGGTGACGTTCACTCCCCTCAGGGTTCATGCCCAGCGACACCGCCAAACACCACCGAGCGGTCATCCTGACGGTCCTGCAGGAGGCGCTGGACGAGGCAGGGCTCAAGCCCGCAGATATCGACTGTGTGGCGTACACCAAAGGTAACAACAACCCAACATGCCCCTGTTAGATTCACCAACCTCTAATCTTCTTATTACATGCTTAAGACTTTATAGTCACCAGAAATAGCAGCTGTAGGATGTAGTGGAAGGTGAGCTTCATGTGGGTGGCTTTGATTTGACAGTAAAAGTCAGAGCTTCATGTTTGACCTCCAGGTCCAGGGATGGGCGCCCCCCTGGTCACGGTGGCTCTGGTGGCCCGGACCGTGGCGCAGCTCTGGGGGAAGCCGCTCCTCGGGGTCAACCACTGCATCGGACACATCGAGATGGGCCGGCTCATCACCAAGGCCAACAACCCCACCGTGCTGTATGTCAGCGGGGGAAACACACAGGTCGGCTTCAGGAGGGCCTCAGCGGTTCGGATGTCTCTGTTAATTACACGAAAAAGTACTCAGAGGCTTGTCTTCTCCTGTGCAGGTTATAGCATACTCAGAACGGCGGTACAGAATATTTGGAGAGACCATTGACATCGCCGTTGGAAACTGTTTGGATCGATTTGCCAGAGTCATCAAGGTTTGTGTTCACGTCCTCATTAAGTACAACTTTCACCTCATGTGACTCACGCGCTGACGTGGAGCTGTGTCTTCACGCAGATCTCCAACGACCCCAGTCCAGGATACAACATCGAGCAGATGGCGAAGAAGTGAGTGAGGCTGTTAACAGACGCTTCACTGTGGAAGGCATCGAGGGTTACGTGTTTTGTTCCTGTTTTCAGGGGGAGTCAGTACGTGGAGTTACCGTACACCGTGAAAGGAATGGACGTCTCCTTTTCTGGAATTTTATCCTATATTGAGGTTTGATCATCGCGGTGTTGAATGAATGAGACTCGGGCTGCATGTCGTTAGTCTGAACACTTCTCCTCTTCCTTCACAGGACGCTGCTCACAAGATGCTGAGCTCTGGGCAGTGCACGGCAGAGGATCTGTGCTTCTCACTGCAGGTACAAACACCTCGGTTCAGCAGCTTCAGTTACTGTAAATCAAATGAGGAAAATGCTAAGTTTGAGTGTCGTGACTCTGTGTGTGTGCAGGAGACGGTGTTCTCCATGCTGGTGGAGATCACAGAGCGAGCCATGGCTCACTGCGGCTCACAGGAAGTCCTCATCGTCGGGGGCGTTGGATGTAAGCTCATCTGAAATGCTGCAGCTCAACACATCTGCTGGATCTTCAATGTGAAACGAACAGCAAATGTTCTGGAGGCGGATTTTAGTCTGTTTGAATTTGGACTATGCTGATCTGTTTATGCTGATCTGCAACATTTCTTTTTCTATTCAGCCAAATTCTGATTTATTTGCTGTCAGACTTCACTGTTTGATCATGATTTAATGTTGAATTAATGCTCGTTCGAGCTCATTTATCACTTCAAAGCCAATGTAAGCAAACGAACAGACACTAAACTGTTTCCTGCAGATGGTTTTTTTATGTAAACGTGAGTAAACCTTGGTTTACTGGATGCTCATGGATGTGTTTAAAGTGTGGAAGTGAGCCCAGCTGTGACTGTCATGACGTGTGTGTGTGTGTGTTGGCAGGTAACCTGCGCCTGCAGGAGATGATGGGGGTGATGTGTGAGGAGCGAGGAGCCAAGCTGTTCGCCACAGATGAACGGTAAACCAGTCGGTCCACAACACTCACTTTCATTTCCACCAAAACGAGAGTTTCAGGACCGTCGAGAGAAGGCGGAGAGAGAGAGAGAGAGAGTGTGTGTGTGTGTGTGTATAAGGGGTTTGGTGATCTTTCTGCCGCAGATTCTGCATCGACAACGGAGCGATGATCGCTCAGGCCGGCTGGGAGATGTTTCGCTCCGGTCACGTGACCGAGCTGGAGGATTCATGGATCACGCAAAGGTGAAGGCCGGACGACTCAGAACGCTGAATTCACCGTCAGTGTTCGACACCCTGATTTAAAAACAAACTCACCTCGCTCTGCAGGTACAGAACAGATGAAGTGGAAGTGACGTGGAGGGACTGACTGCACCGACCGCAGAGGGAAATCTGGAGTTTCTACGCTGACAAAGTGACACATTTTGCTTTCTTAGCAGGATTTTTCATGTTTTTTTTTGTATCATCAGAGACTAAAGGGTTATTTTTTTAACTAGACATGTTGTGAAGAAGACCATAAACATAAACCCATGAAGAAACTGAACAGAACATGCTACAACTTTGATTTCTGACTGTTCAAACGAGAATTATCTTTCCCAGCATGGACATCGATTGGTTCTGGTCTTCTCGCGGGATTTGTAACGTGTTCCAGCTGAACTGTGCGAGAATAAAGACAGCCTTCATCATCTCAAGTTTATTTTTATTAACCAATACTGCTCTTACATTCTTCCTCCTCCTCCAGTGTAATTTCATTTTATTCAATAAATTCTTTTTTTTTTCTCTTAAAAATCAACATACTGAACAACGTGACATCCCTTATGGATTCATGAGTAACATTCACCCGAGCAGGGAGCAAATAAAAAGGAACACAGCATTAAGATCTGACAGGATAAAGGGTGAACTCTACTGTGCCTTTGACTACACCCTTCTGTAAACTGAAGACACGGCTACAGAAGTCCTCTGCATACATGAACCAGAAAACTCAAGCAGGTACAAGACGACGCTTCTGGTTGACGAGCAAAACAAAAACAAAAAAAAAAAGGGGGGGGGGGGGGGGGGGTTAATCACTCTGGTGTGGACTTCTTCTTGCACTCGCAGATTGGTCAGAACAGAATTCTATTGAACAAAGTGCTTGATTGACCACTCGCTTTACAGAGGACACAGTTTGATAAAAACCGCAGCTTATTTTTCAAAAAGGGAAAACACACAAATTACAGCTCCATGGAGATTTTAAAAAAAGAAAATCAGCTCTATACATACAAGCTAAAAATGAAAATGGAGACGATGAAGAAGACAGGTCTGATTAATTAAGGCAGGCTTTCATAAGGCGTTAAAAAAGTCCATTGCTGTAAGATCTCAAAGGAGTTAGTCCAAAGTGTCTCAGTGTGGCTTTGCGTGAAGACATCATCCTGAGTGCAGTGTTTGTGTGTGTGTTTGTGTGTGTAAAGGACTCCAAAACGTGTCCATCCTCGTGTGTTTGCATGTGCATGTAGACATGTGTGTGTGTTTCTGCTTTGGGTTTCTCATGCTGCTAGGCTGGGTTCTCCTGGGGTTCCTTGTACCAGACAACTCGTTTTGAATCTGGAGGAAAAAAAGAACAAAACACATGAAGAGGAGGAACTGGAGCACAGACTATCAGACACTTTACCGTCTTATTACAGTTCTGTGAACATCCATGCTCTTAATTTAAAGGTCACACACAACGGTAACTAATCCACAGAAGAGTCTTAAAGAAACATTAATGAATCAAGAGTTTATGAAAGTTCTAAAGACAACATGCTCAACATAATGAATATAACTAGAGTTAACCCAGAGAAGAAACCGACTCACCTTTTCTCTGTCTGTTACATATAGCATTGAACTCTGGAGGAAAGAGAGGAAGAAGTTACACACCGAAAATTCTGTCTTTCAAATTTAAAAACCTAAAATCCACGTCTTCTCGTGACGGCGCTCACCTCTGCTGTGATAATTCAACGCCTCCACTAGATGGCGACAACTAAGTAGCAGCTTCCCGTTGCTCTCCTCGACCTCTGCGCGGGTGATTGGGGGGGTGGAGGTAGCTGGAGCGGGTGTTTCTTCGGGGGTCTGGACCGTGAGAGGCGTATCCAGCTGGAGGTCTGCCGGGTGTGTAGCGTCTGTAGGCGGGAGGGCGTTGGCGGCGGGGCAGGGGGCGGGGCCCTCCGAGGCCGGCCGCGCCTCACTGATGAAGCTCAAGCCCCACTGGTTCTGTAGCAGCATGCCGATGGCCGGGCGGTCCTCCTCCAGCGCGCCGCCCGCCGCCCCCGCCTTCACCTTGGAGGCGTAGCTCACGGCAGGCTGCAGTTTGGCGGGGCTGTCCTGCACCGGGAAGGCAGGCGGGGGCCTGAGCAGCGAGAGACTGTCCTCCACCCACCTCTCCTTGGAGCTGACCTTCTGCGAGCGCTCGCCGGTGCGGCCCGCCCCCCTCTGGCCCTCCCTGCGGAGGCTGCGGCCCTTGTGCTGCTGGCCTTTGCGCTCCTTTTCCCTGCGGAAGCTGAAGGCGTGCGTGTGGCCCGGCCCGATCAGGTCGCCCTCGGGCGAAAGCTGTCGGGGCGGCTGCTCACTTCCGGAGATGCAGCCTCCTCCGCCGCCCCCGCCGCCGCAGTTGCCGGAGCCGGGAGACAGGCGACGGTTGCGGATGTGGGGCTCCGAGTTGGCGGCGGACACGAGAACAGCTGGATCACAGAGGCTATCTGGCTCACACACAGTGTTGCTGGATTCCCATGTACCTGGAAGGAAAACGTGCACGAGTCGGTCAGACACAGCCTCACTGTGCGACACTTCGATTATCTAATCTAACTGGAACAATCAATACATTTTGACAGAACAATCCACACTACTGGTCTGCTTTACGAAACGCTCCGACACCACGTCTCGCTCTACATTTATCACCTGGCATTGCTTCATGGAGGATCTTTGCACTTGGACTTTCCATAAAAACCCAACATGGTGGGCAGGTGACACATTTTAATATGGCATTACTGGGGCAGTGGAGGCGTCTGGGCTGGGCAAAGAACAAGACGACCCGATCCAGGCGGAGTTTGATTACAGGGCCAAAGTTTGATGTATTGATTTACACTTATACTCGTCTTCAAAGCGGGCCTGTTTACTGAAACTATTCTAAAAATAGCTGAGATTTTTTTGTGCAATAAGGCACAAGTTAAAACAGTTTCAAGCCTGTTTATTGGCTGTAAAGTGAGTCAGGGGAAAAGCTTTACACCACACACTAAAGACATAAAATGACATATTTTGCAATCTAAGTATTCCTTGTGTCCACACATCTCAAGTGTTTTACAGTGATCTATACCAGTGGTTCCCAACCTTTATCTCGAGGAAGACAACTTACAATTTCTCCTCTTTACACACACAGGGAGAACATGAAAACTCCGGACAATAAGGTACAGCTGGTATCGGAACCTGTAGACCTTCCCGCTGTGAGGTGGGAGCACACCAACCACTGCTCCACAGAAATATTTGAATATACTGTGAAGCAACACACTCAACAGTAATGCAAACATTTGTTTTGAGACATAAATTAGATAAATGCTGACTCATATATAGTTAAGGCACGAATAAATATAAATCTGTTTTAAATCAAGCTTTTTGGCTCCTGACGGACCTCCATGGGGGTCGGGCCCCCCTGATTGAGATCCATTGATTTATCTCTTCTATACAAAAGACTGCTGATCAGATACTGGGCTTAAAGAACCTATTGTTTTGGTTACAGGGGAACCATTTTGTATTCTCCAGATAGAACTGCTGGTCACTGTCCAGACATACGACAAATGCTTTCTCATGAGATTAAAAGCACCAATGTGACGGAAGTGTATTAATAGATTAAACACGTTGGACTGAGGCGGCCTGTGAAGCGTGTCTGTTTCACCACATTTTAATGTAATACATTAAGCTGAATCGTATATAAAAAACACACAGACTCCTAAAATACACCACCTGTGTCGATACTGAGCATTTAGAAGCCTGTCTTGTGGTTACAACACGTTCTGATGCTAAACAACAGTGAAGCTACCGGCGTTAGCGCTCCAATTAGCAGCGTCACGGTGTGCGGAGGAAAACTCGACGCTTCCACCAACTTGGCCACGAAATATAAGTAACACGACTCAAGAATGTTGAAGCGACGGCTGCTGTCGTCGAAAAAAACTAGTTTTATCTCCGAGCCACACCGCGGAGGGAGTTAGCTGGCGTGCTAGCCAAAGTTTCGTAACCGTCCATTCAAAGCGGCGAGCGGCTAGCATCGCTGCTAACCCCGCGGACACAGCCGGCTCGCGGGCAGCGGCCGCCGAGAGGTTCGATAAAACTCACCTGTTTTGATATGCATGTCTTTTTGCTGAAAGTGTCGCGGGAGATGGACCGTCGTTTAACTTTTGTTTACAGAGAATGACGGAGTCTGCGGCCACCACCCGGAAGCGACACCACCATGTGGGTGGGACCGGAAGTCCCCGCAAGATAAGCGGTCCGGCGGGAAACCGAGACGGGCTGTTTGAATTTCAAAATGTGCTGGATCACCATGTGATGAGCACGTGGCAGCTGCAACAGGGGGGATTGTTACAGCATAGATCTTTTCTAGACAAATCATTTTACTGTGAATACATACATTTGTACAGTTTATTTTGTCAGAGACAAAAAAGTGCAAGAAGGGCAAGGCTGAATACAATGCAGCAATCCTGCTGTGATATATTCCCTCAATCAATCCATTCATTCACTTGATATTCACATTTCAAGTCTACAGTGAAATTAAAGTTGTTCAGGTAGTGCAGCATTTTGTTTATTTCATCCTCACGTGCTTTATTTTGTTGCACAGTGATCTTCCCCGTCATCTCTTATTTTTGAATAATTCTTACTATATCACTGTATTATTTTATGGCTGTAAATATCCTCATGTGCAAATATTGTAGTTTCTATCAGACAGTTTTATTTTGTAAATTTAAGCAGCAGCATTGTGCTCTTATCTACATTTAAAAAGGTTATTTATTAAAGAAACAATGAACGTTTCATTGCTGTTTAGGATTTAGTCTCGCACAATAATAATGAAAAAAAAAATATTTTAACTTATTGATCCAGAACTGATATTTCAACTCAAACTGAGAAGTTTCATGGTTTTGATGTTAAGCCATTTGCACCTATTACTGTCATGTAATTTACAGTAAAGCATGACGACTTGATTCAAAGATTCACATTAGTTCAACTGTAAAAAACACAAAAACTTTATTTATAAAGTCACATTTTACATATAAAACAGATGAAATGTGACCTAAGTTAGTTTAGAGTTGTGTCTTCTGTTCACACACGTTCTGCTTCCTTCGCTGAACAAATCTTTTCTTTCCTTCACCTTTTGAAAAGTCCTGTTTTCCTCTCGTCTCTCTACACTACATGTTTTCATCCTTTGTGTTCTATCTTTGAATATTATGTACTTTAGTTCATTCACACAAGTGAGCAGTCAAGTTTATTTGTGGATTGTTCTCGATCTCTAACAGACATCTTGTCAAAAGCTGAGCAGTGTGTCTCCCTCTATTGGACAATCAGTGCAACTGAAACAAGCAACATAAATGAGGGATTTTACTACTTAAAGCAACACTAAGGAACTTTCAGTTTTTGTTGATTTTGGCAGCGCCAGTGGACAAAAGCGGTAGTGTTTTGCCTGAAGGAATACTACAGTCAGGGCCGGCTCTAGGCATAGGCGAACTAGACGGCCGCCTAGGGCGCCACGTCCCGAGGGGGCCGCCGCGGTCGTACAAGGGGCGCCACGACGCTTTGTGTTCCGTGTGCCCCGCTGTGCAGCGGTCCTCGGCACTGCGCTCCTCGTCCTCGGCGCTGGCCGGCACTGATCGGTATTGTTCGGCATCGCTCCTCAGCGCACCCCCCCCCCCCCCGCTCAACAAATATCGGGACCGGTCGAAAAACACGCTCCCAAGGGGCGCTCGTCTCGGTCTCGCCTAGGGCGCCTCTGAAGCCCGGGCCGGCCCTGACTACAGTTCCCATGAGGCCTAGCGCGTGACGTCGTAAAATGCTGCTCCCGGTGGCGTGCTGTCGGACTGAACTCGCCTTCATTTGTTTCCAGTGGCTGTGTGAAGGACGGATAATGACGAGGTAATGAATCTAATGGTGGCTAAACAATGTTATATCATGATGTGACGCATGCCGTAAAGCAGTCCGCACATTTGGAGTTTTTTAGTGTGCAGGGTTCCTACCACCCTCCTCACAGCTGCTTAGTCCAAGTGAAAGCAATACTGACGCCCTCAGGCCGTGACAGAGGGTCATTCAACTGGTTGTAAGTCGAGGTATCAACACAAAAGATATTAAAATGTTATATTAAGGTTGAAAAGTTCCTTAGTGTCGCTTTAAAATCCTAAAAATCACATTTACTTTGTCTTTTCCACAGGTTAATGTTTGAATATTCGCTGGTTTTCTCTGACGAGATGCAGTTACAATTACAAATGTGATTTCTTTTATTCGTATATAAGTGTTTTGAATTCATTGAATTTTTTTGGTTCAGATTTGTGCGTTATGGAAATATAGGAAGATTTTCATGACTTTGAAATGAAATAATTATAAGGTGAACAATTTTAATTAAGTCTGGAAAACAAAACAAAAAGAAATCCAGATTATAAAACAGCTTTGGCTTTATTGGAAACAGTCACTGGATACAGACTCAGTGGCCCCACGCGCCTTTCTCCATGTGCGTGCGCACGTGCCTCTTGAGCCTGGTGGAGGTGGAGAAGCCTTTCTTGCAGAAGAGGCAGCTGTGCGGCTTCTCCCCGGTGTGCGTGCGCACGTGCATGTTGAGGTCGGAGGAGCACCTGAACCTGCGGTCGCAGTGGGAGCAGGGGTACGGCCGCTCGCCCGTGTGGATGCGGCGGTGCAGCAGCAGCTCGCCGGACGTCAGGAAGCTCTTCCCGCACTGCGGGCAGCGGTGCGGCCGCTCGCCGGTGTGGGTCAGGTTGTGGCGGACCAGCGAGGCGGACTTGGCGAACCTCTTGCCGCAGCGGCCGCAGGAGAACGGCCGCTCGCCCGTGTGCGTGTTGAGGTGCTCGCGCTGCGCGCGCTTGGTCTTGAAGCTCTTGGCGCACTGCGGGCAGCCGAACGGCCGCAGGCTGCTGTGGCTGCGCTGGTGCCTCGCCAGCTCCCCGTGCGTGAGGAACGCCTTCTGGCAGGTGGCGCACAGGTACGGCCGCTCCCCCGTGTGCGTCCTCTCGTGGCGCGTGAGGCTGGCCAGCTGCGTGAAGCTGCGGTCGCAGTAGGAGCACTGGTACGGCCGCCGGCCGCTGTGCGTCAGCAGGTGTCGGTTCAGGATCTGCAGCTGCGTGAAGCTCTTGCCGCACTGCGCGCACGGGAACGGCCGCTCCCGGGCGTGCACCTGCTGGTGCTTGTTCAGGAGCCACACGTGCGTGAAGCCCTTCCCGCAGTGGCAGGCGAACGGCCGCTCGCCCGTGTGCTTCATCTGGTGCCTCTTCAGGTCCGACGCCCGGCCGTAGATCTTCTCGCACAGCGGACACTTGTACTGCCGCCGGGCGGCGTGCGTCTGCCGATGCCTCAGCCGCTCCAGGATGCTGCCGAAGCTCTCCGGACACTTCTGGCACTTGTACCGCGCGGCGTCCTTCTCCACGGCCTCCTCCGCCGCCACCACCACCTCGGTGGGCAGGTCCAGCGGCGGGTCGCCGGTCTGGCCGCAGGCGGTGCGCTCGTAGTGCAGCTTGAGCAGCCCCATCTGGGTGAAGCGCTTCCCGCACTGCGAGCAGAGGAAGGGCCGCTCCCCGGTGTGGATGCGCTGGTGCCTGGTCAGGTCCCAGGAGTTCTTGAAGCCCTTCTTGCACTCCCCGCAGGCGTAGGGCCGCTCGCCCGTGTGCGTCCTCCGGTGCCGGGTCACGTCCGACGCGCGCGTGAAGGTCTTGCCGCAGTCCTGGCAGGTGTGCGGGTCGGGCCGGTCGTGGATGGGGAAGGGCTGCGGGAACTCGGGCCGCCGGGGCTTCGCCCTGGGGGCGTGGGTCGCCTCGGCCGCCCTCTGGAGTTTGGTGAACTCCTCTGGGTGGCTGCGCTCGATGTGCTGCAGCAGGTACGACTCCTGCATGTGGAAGAACGGACAGTCGGGGCAGGCGAAGACCTGCGTGGACATCTCCACCGTGGTGCCTGCACAAAACACAATCACAGACTGATGGTTATCTATCATTTAGCTTTTTCCAGTCTCAACTCGTGGATCTGGAGTGTACCTTGTGTGCCGAGGTGCTCCAGGCAGGCGTGGTGCTGCAGGAGAGATCTGAGGTCGTCCGGGTTGGAGAGTGCTTGTAAACAGTCGTTGAGCACGGAGGGGGCAGAGGTCAGCCACGACACCGTCTGGTTAATGAGGGCAGAGGGGTCAATATAGGTCGCTTTCAAGTCCAGAGTGGAAATTTAATCAGTACAGATGTAAACATGATTGATCTTCCCACTGATGCATTTCCTGTTTTTAATTATCATCCCACCTGGCCGAGGTCCGGCACCGGCAGCAGGCGCTCCAGCTTGGAGAGAAACTCCCACACCAGGAGCTGCATGTCTTTATCGTAGCCGAGTCCGTATTCTGCCTGGAAAACCTCCTGGGAAGCGGAGAATCAATCACTTGCTGATTCCACAAGGAAAATTAAACGTTCTGGAGAATCACGGCGTCCACGTGCGGCGCTGCGGCGCTGCACCTGCCTGGTAAAAGTGTTCTCTCTCCGCTGGGTCCTTCAGGAGTGTTTGAGCTAATTCCACAAAGATGGCCTCCTCCGCGTCCACCTCTGCATCGCCACTCTGAAAGAAACCAGGAAGCACTGAGCATGGAGGGTTTACTCCACCTCCAGACCCAGAGTCAGACTTACTCCTGTGTATCCCGGAGGCCGGATCCTCTCTAAGTGAGGCTGTACACACACTACATTGGCAGTCTCCTGGTTTCTGCACAGCTCCAGAATAACCTGAGGAGAAAAGCTGACTTTACTGAGGATCAGGCTTAGCCGTCACTCTGACCGTCGCCGACTCACTTTGGCCCGCAGCCGGAGGAGCAGCTTTCCCCGCTGCTTGGGGCTGAGCAGGTCCGGCACCGTGGCCGTCACCAGCGTCACAAAGCGGTCCAGCTGCTCGTAGTCCAGGACGTCTCTGCGCTGGGCCACCTGCCACATGGCGGCCGAGAGGAGGCGCAGCGGAGGGACGAGCAGCCTGAGGGAAGACAGCGGCAGGAAGATATCTGCAGGGACATGGGGAGGACACGATCTATTAATCCAGGGGTGTCCATATGACTGTGAGGTTAATTTTTGACCCTAAGTGACCCTGAGATGTGTGTGTCTGCCTGTCTCTCTGTGTTTAACCTACATCCTGGGTTTGGCTCCAGCACCTTACAGGATGCAGGAGGAGGCTGAATCAGGGACGGAGGACAACAGTCCTGCATGCTGGAGACATTTTCCTGCTTTTTCATTCTAACATGTTTTTTTTTTTTAATTAGAGGATTTCTGCAAAGCTCAGTTATCAGAGATATATCAGACTGAAGTGCAGCAAAACAAGAAAGTAAAATAGTGACAACTAAAAGCAAAACAAAGCTTGAAAATCAAAATTACAGCTAAACTAAGCTGTTTGAACTTCATCCAGTCGCAGGATTGTGATCAGATTAAACAGAACTTTACATTTTGTTGTCTTTAAGCTGCTGTTAGCTCGCTGCTATCACAGAAAACTCCACAGACACACACTCACCTGTGTTTTCCACCGGGCAGCGGTTTTCCATCACGGACACGAAACAAATAAGGTGAATAAAAAGCCACTTTCACAACATAAACAAACCTGCAGCGTGGGAGCTAACATTAGCATGTAGCATCACAGAGGAGCGGAGTCGAGATTGACTTCCGGTTCTCAAAATACAAGCATCGACTAACTTTTGGCTTTCAAAGTAAAAGCACCGACACTCCAAAAGTAGTTTATCGCAAGTAAACGTGTTCAGAATCCTAATGAGTGACTGTAAGACTTTAAATAAAGCTCAAAAGTGGCGCTTGATTGAACATGTTGAAGATATTTCACGATGAGCCTACAAAATTAGTTTGTAGTTCTAAACTTTAAATCACAATCCAACATTTACGTCATAAAATTCTATACTTATCACATAAATAAATAATACATGAATAAACACATAGATAAATAAATAAAGCTACTGAAGTTATGTAAACTATTCGAAGCAATTTCACCAAACAGCCCAACGTGATCAGAAAAATCCTTTTTACATGTAAAATAATTCTTTATTGATTTTAATCTTTTATCGCACATTAAAACAAAACAAATATGGCACATAGGAGGTAACAGAAGAAAAAAAATGCATTGTTAAGGTTAAACAAAAAGACCCTCAGATCCTGGACAGTTGCACCAGGTTTCCAATGTTGTTTATTTTCTGGCAGTCTTAAACTTGGCAGAACCTCGAAAATATCCTTTTAAAACAGGTCAACAGACGGTGGTCCAGATTTAACCCACTGGAAAAGAACAAACTAAAAATAACTCACCTCACAGGTTCAAGAGAAACTCAAGATTTATGTGAATATGTTTTGTTTAAAATTGCATTGATTTGTTCTGTGAGTTTCAGGAAACTCTTTTTGAAATAAAACTCAGTCACATGTATCGTTTACTCACCTAAAACATTTCACAGTATGATTTTTCTGTAAATGTAAATATGTCACCTGCAGTAGAAATGAGCAACATCCATCATAACTATCCAATATATTTAGACGAAGAGTCAGACATAGAATATTGAGCCAAATGTTGAGTATTGATGGTAAAATAATACTTTATCAGTTGTATTTGAGTATTTTGTCCTTTTAAGTATTTTTAAACCATACTTTTCCTAGGAGGTTAGAACAATGTAAATCATTTAGTTTCAGCAATCTACTTTATGATATGGAAATTCAAATTATTCACATCAATTGACACAGTTGAAAATGGTTTGATGCAGCATTAAAGCCCTCTTAAAAGTCACAATGAAATGTTAAGGAGGCAGTAAAACCACTTAGGATTTATGAGTCATATTCTGGATGAGGGTGAACCATGTTTATGGAACGAGGCAAACTTTTTATTATTTTAGACCACAAAAATTCTGAATGAAATGGTCAATCATTAGCAGGAAGACACGACACTTTATTTGACCATAAATGTATAAAGTCCATAAAGGTTCAAATCCAAGTCTTCCACAGAAACACGGTGCTCTCTGTAATGTGCCGGAACAAATACTTTTCTACTGTGTTCTACTTTGTAGGTTAACAGGAGACAAAGAACTAAGTTAAACTAGTTAAACTTGGTATTACAGACTGAAAACACTGAGCACATTTTAGTTCCCTGCTTCACAGTGAAAACAATCATATTTTACACATTCTTTGGTTCATGTCGATCATGTCATTTCCATTCAGTCTCCAGGTCTGGCTTCAGATCATAACATGAGTGAGTTCTGTGGTTCCCAAACGCGGCGCTGATCAAGCCGTGGAGACGCCTGATGTCGCGTCGGCGACGCGGTGTCAGTTTCAGTCGAAGCCGGGTTAGCTCTCCTGGCAGCAAGGCAGCAGTGGCGGCGGCGGCGGCGGGCCATCTCATCGAGCTCCCGGGTCCCTCAGACAAACCTTTAATGAACACAAACATATGAGACACTGAGGAACAGAAGCAATCCTCTGGCACTGAAAAATAACAGCATGAACAAGTTTTTGGTTAAATCCTTTAAGTCTTGCAATATTTTTGAGATGGTCGTCGGCTGACTTTGCTTTTGCCTTAATGTGGTTGTTGAAGTTCAGGTATGAGAGTATATAATTACACCCAGATTTCTTGGTTTGTCTTGAGCGACAGACTCAGGAAGAGTGCTGACCTTTATCCTTTCTTCTTTGGGGCCAAAACACAATCACGAGTTAAGGGTTGAGTTGTAAAGCGTTCTGACACATCCACTCATTCATTTTATTTCTCAACTTAGTCAGCAGGTGTGAAGGCCAGCGGTCATTCATTGACTCTGATATATAGAGCTGTGTGTCATCTGCATCATTATGATAGGAATTAAAACTGGAAACAATTCTTAAGAATGAACTGGATGCTACTGATTATGATGTATTTATGTCAAAACTATAAAGTTCTTCCAACTTTTCAAGTGGTCTCAAATGTAAACATGATAGTTTGCTTGTATGCATCTAATAACACGAAAACAAGCTGGATGTTAATTTTATGTAAACTTCAATAACTTTCTAGTGTTATACCTGCATGACACACACTTTGACTTTAGCTTCTTCAATGTTTTACTTCTATTTAAACTCGATAAATTATTTTGTGGTATGTTATTTCCTGTTTTTATTGTTTTATTCTTATCTCAAAATCACAGCTGTTAGCACCATATTTGGGGGCTTTAGGTGTATCATGAAGTTCACTAATGTGTGATAATAACTTTACTCCATGTCTGGATTAATAATAACTTTAATGCATGTGTGGATACCAGTCTGTTTGGTTGGTTACCAATGCTAACTTTAATTCGTGTCTCACATTTTACCACCTTATCTTACCTGATTCAGTTCTTCCCGTTACTACAAAACATTTTAACACTCCGGATGTGTATTAATGCGCATTTTTATAAATAAAGGAGCAAAAACTGATGTAAAGCGACAGTAATTTAGCTCATGTTAGCCACTTCCGTAGCCGCCCAGTTAGCTTCCGCGCTCACTCACCTTTTTACGGCACGATAAAATACATGAAGAGGAAAAACACGATGTCGAAGAGCACGAAGAGCCAAAAGTCAAACCAGTAGGAGTGTTTCGGTAAAGACACCGAAGCTCCATTAGATTTAAACCTTTGCAGGTCTTCTTCTGACTCGGCTTTCATGCTTTGGTCAGCTGAGGCATCAACTTCCGCCTCTCTTCTTCTTCGTTTGGTTTATTATTGGACTGGAACACTACCGCCACCCAGTGGACACCAGTATTTTAACTTTATTGCACACTTTACTGCACCCGTTCACAGACACTGAAAAAAAAAAACTAAGAAAAAAGGAAGATATATTCAAACGATAGCTCTGAAACAAAACTTTTAGACAATCTATCCAAATTACATTTTTCTGTAATTTTTCTGTTTTTGTTTTCATTATTTACTTTGATCAACCGTGTATGTTTCTGACATTTTTCAGTGTATTGTAAGCTAATCAATAAAGAAATTGTGTTTTGATGTTTCTGGGTGTCTGTCCACGCAATGAAACAAGACCTCAACACAGCTGTGCTCGTGTGACACCAAATACCATTTATTAGGGCTTTACAAAGACTACAAAATCCTCCAGATGAGTTAAATCACTGTCTCTGTCTATTTACATGATATGTTACATACAAATGTACAAAATATAAAACATTTAAAGGACAAATGTTTCACCCAAAAAAAAAAAAAAAAAGAAGAAGAAAAAAACCAAACCAACCTCTCAAAGCAGAGTAAATGCTATGGTCTTAACTGAGACGTAACTGTGGGGGGATTAACCGTCGATGCTCTGCTAACATCAGGCCTGCAGGATACAGGTGGGGGCCACCGGTAACCATGGCAACTACCTTCTTGGCATGCAACGACACACCCTTGCAGCCACGAGGCCAGGAGTGTGTGTGAGTGTGTGTGTGTGTGTGTGTGTGTGTGTGAGTGTGTGTGTGAAGCTGAACACAGGTAGGATTGTAGAGCATGGGATTGTCCTGAGGTCGTGACAGTGTGACTTCCTGGTGTGTGACGGGCTTCGTAGCACCTGTTGGTTACAGTACGGCGTCGGGTCAGCTTCGTGTTAAAAAAAATGACCAGAGGAGGTGTGTGTAAAGATGAGGAATACTGTTTTTTTTCTTCTCCAAAACAACTTGTTTCTTACTGTACACCGTGTGCCTCCTGCATAGGCTAAACATCCAACCACCACGACACACACACCTTGCTTCTGGTGAGCTTTTTTGCATTTTTTTTCTCTCTCTCTCCGTCTTCAAAAAGTACAATAATTTACTCAGCGGGGTTAAGCATATTTGTAACATCGACAGGGCAGAATGCATCTCTGATTCACTGTGCAAGACTTTAAAAGTATTTACAACCCACCCCCCGACCTCAAAGTGTGCAAAAAACCAACCCACTCGCTCAACAAAATTCAAAATGGCTTCCGTCCGACACGCACGCATACGGACAAAGGTAAAAGGTCTCTTCTCAATGCAACTCCCGTTTTAAAAAGCTGGAAAACATGCTCGTCGGCCTAGAAAAAACTGTTTGGTTGTGCTCCTGTCGCTTCAAGTGAGCCCAGCTCAACAACTTAAAAAAATACCCCGCCCCGCCCACCCCGCCATTTTTCATTCTTTTTTTTTTTTTTTTTTTTTACAATATTGGTCAAATTCAGATACAGCATCGATCTTTTCTACTCGGAAAAAAAAGAGGAAGAGGAAGAGGGGAGTTTTGAGGGCGAGGGTGATGAAGGAAAGTGGCGTTCTGACTCGGAGCAGCATCCGGACGCGTGGACGTCTCCTCGCTGGGAAAGCACCAGAGTCGTCGTTCCCTCACGGCGCGGAGACGGAGGCGGGTCTCTGAACCAGGCAGGCAGATCTAAAGAGACGCTTTTTGGCACTTTCTCCACGGCTTTTCCTTTGTGCTTGTTGTTTGGCGTGAGGAGCGGCCTGGCAGTGCCCGACACCGAGGAGGTTCCAGACCAGCACCATTGAGCTGAGGGTGTGTCTCCGACGCCGTCCGGACGGGATGTGTGTAAAAAAAACCAAGGAGCTAGTAAACAGTGAGGCAAAGAAATACCGTGAACGCGATCCGATTTTGTTCGTAAAGCACCGAAAATAATCCCCTGTGGCCGTCAGAGGGCGTCACGAAACCTGAAAACACTCGCCAGCGCTCTCCTCCCTCTCTTAAAGGAGAGGCTGCCCCTGCTGCCTGTGTAGAAGTGCATTCATATGACCGTGTGTGTGTGTGTGTGCGTGTGTGTGTGTGTGTGTTTGAGCACCTCTGTAAACAAGAAGAGACATAAACAAGAAAACCAGCCCACCATGTAAACATCTGAAGATATTAAAAAGAAAAAAAGTAACCTGTTTCATCAAACTCTCTCTCCCGTCCGACGCCGGATTTAACGGCGCCAATCGTGGCTCATCTCAGCTCAGTCCAACTCGCTGGAAGTCGACATCTTGTTTACATATATATGAAAACCTGGTAAAATGTTATACATCCTTTAAAAACCACTCGCCGTTTGACCACTGAGGACTGAGTGGGCCAAAAAGAAAGAAACAAAAAAACATAAAATAACTTGATTTCATATTGCACCATCATTGTGTAAAATAGGTATATTCTTTCACATGGTAGGTACTGTTCCATATAGCATACATCTGTGGACTATGGGGGGGGGGCGGAGGGGGAGGGGGGGTGGGGGTGGGGGTCCTCATAGTGCCGACTCCAGGGAGGAGTCCAGCTGGTCGTCATGGTGACTGGTGCTGTCGCTGTCGCAGCTCTGCGTGCTGGAGTAGTTGGCCGCCTCCTGCAGCCGGAGCAGCATGTTCATCTGCAGACACACACACACACACACACACACACACACACAAACACACACGGAAAACACACGGTGTGACATGGCAGATAGACTAAGTGCTGTTCGGGACCTGGGTTTGTTAAAACGGACTCTGCAGACCAATGAAAGTGGATTATTTGCAGCTGCTGACGCCGGCTCTGTGAGCGCTGAAGGGATTCTGTGTTTCTGGAGTTCTGTTGATTCTCTGAAGACTCAGACACGCACTCTTTAAAGATGGCTCCCTCTGCGGTTTGTCACATCCTTGATCACTTTAAGGCTCCCCTGCTGGAAATCGAAGGGGTTTAGAGGTTTCCAAAAAAAGACACTGCCTTTCGAGGCCTATTTTAAAACGCGAAAAGCCATGTGAGCAGCGACCCTCGACTCTCTCAGATTTTACACTTGGAGAATCTTCCGGTAAATCACCGCTGAACTCGGCTTCCCTGCAGGAGGGCTAAGTGCTTCTGCTTCTGGCTCGCCGCCCTCGTCGCACACCTGGACGCGTGTGAGCGCTGCTAAATCACGCCGGCCGCTAATGGACGAGCGGCCTGTAATTCCTCCTGGGCTGGAATAACCCTCCGAACGGAAAATCATTTCCTCCTTCCACCAATTTCACTTGAATCTTCCTGAATATCTGTGTGTGTGTGTATAGGTGTGTGTGTGTGTGTGTGTGTGTGTTCTTGCCGGCGCCGCTCACCAGTGGGTCTCCCTCGGTGTCGCTCTGGGACACCTGCTTGGACGAGGCGCCCTCCTTGGACGAGCTGTAGCCCTCGTACCCGACGTCCTCGGGCCGCAGCTGCAGCAGCGCCTGGCCGTCCTGCTGCAGCAGCGCGGCGCTCCACGGATACGTGTCGCTCACCCACTTGGACGGATCCTCCCACGCCGCCCGCTTGCCGTACAGCTGCAGGAAGGCGGGGGGGCGAAACGGGTGAGTTTTCCACGCAATCGTATCTAGACGAGCTAACCGAGACACCGGCGCGCACCTGAAGTCCTTCCCTCACGGCCTCCAGCAGGTACGGCACCAGAGAGTAGTTCCACAAGTCCGTGAACCAAACCCGAGAAGCTTCCACGTCCATGGGGCAGGACAGGAAGAGCCGCGGGCCTGGAGACACACACACACATTATGAACATCCTGAAACACTCCGAGACATCCATGTGTGTGTGTGTACCGACCGATGGTGACGTCGGACGAGCTGTGCGCCTCCAGGAAGCCGTTGAGGTGCTGCCACGTCTTGGGCATCCAGTCGATGATCTTGATCAGGTCGTTGCTGCGCGTGTTCTTGTCGATCTCCGTCTCGATCAGCTTCCGCCGCAGGAAGCGGCCCAGGAAGCCTTTGACCGGCTCGGTGTGGTTCGTGCACAGGACCCACCTGCAGCGCGGCAAGCGGGAACACACTCCGTCAAAATCGATTAAGTCTTGAATTAGAGCGATGACGAGCTTCAATTGCAAGAAACCTTTTGCACACGTACAGAAATAGACACACACACACACACACACACCTGAAGTTGTGGTGCAGCTCGAGGTTCGGAGAGGAGGAAACACCCTGGTTCATGGTCCCGATAACATACGGGCTGATCAGAAGAAAAAAAAAAAACACACATGAAATCAATTAGATCGCCTTTTTCACGATTTTCGCACATAATTTCTGTTAAAAGATAGAAAAAAGATTAAAAAAAGCTCCAATACCAAGTGGTTTAAAACCATTTTTCCTCATTAAATGCTGCTCATTTACTGATAGAAACTGTTTAATACCACCGAGGCTCCATTCATTCAGCTTGTTTTTCCTCAAATACATTGTCACATGTCGGCTTTCTGTTTATTAATTTAATCGGCAATAAAGCAGCCGAGACGCTATTAATTCAAGAGCCTGCGGGCATTTCTTCCGATGCAATTAGTTTCTGGCTTGTGGGAAGCTGTAAATATGAATAGGAATAGCGATTGGAGGTGAAATCCGAATTCCCCCTCTTGGTGATGATTGGTTAACATGGAGGCACAACAGTTCAAGTGCTGAGAGACAGCAGAGGGAAAATACTCTGAAAACATGTTCATATGCATGACAGCAAGCTTAAAAATAAACATTTATTAATTATTTGTTAAATTTGGTTTTTAACACTCATAAATAATTTTTCTTCATTTCTATGACTTAAAAAAAACATGTTTTTTGCAATAATCTTAAAAATGAGGCATAAATAAGACACAGAAATCAAGCTCTAGTTATCTGCTTCGATATATCTTCGTGCTTTAATGAGAACCAGAATGTGAGACCTAATATTGGAATTGACATCTTAATTTTGATAAAAAGCAAGCCTTGGTATTCATTTATATATTTTGCAAATTTTAGGACCTGAAATGTATAGAATTGAACTGTTTCATTAACAAAAAGAGTCTTAAGACAGTACAAATAAAAAAAAAAACATGATCTAATGACAAAGACAATCACTCATTCAGTCATCAATTAATAAAACATGAAATATTGTAGGATTACTTTAATTTATTGTCTATTTTTCAGCCTTCATGATTAAAAACGGAGCAGACTCGCGCTGTGCCAGGCAGCGGAAGCCCTCCCGGGGTTTCAGGACAAGGCGACCCCAGCCTCACCATTTGTGGTACTTGCAGTTGAGGAAGCCGTTGAAGATGTCGCTGAGGGAGCCGATGTGGTGCAGGTTGTCCAGGATGACCACGGTGGGGAGCTCCGTGTCCGTCTCCTCGGAGTTACACTGCTCCGCCAGGTTGGACAGGTACTGACGCAGGTCCTGAAAAAAAAAACAGAAATCTAAACGTCTGTACGATATTGGCTGCTGCGTTTGTTAATATAAAAACTCAGCAAATCCCTCCGCATCACTGCAGTTCCTCTGGAATAAACTTTCATGAGGGAAAATGGGTAAAACTAACCACTGCTTTTACCCGTCAGAAACAGGTTTCATTCAGGGATCCATTATTTAAATGGAAGCGCATTTTCTTTTCATCCGAAAAAATGTCAGAGTATAAAGTCAGTCGGTAAAAAGCCCTTTTAGGAGCAGCAATTTTGGACCTGTGTGCAGTAATAACACCGCAGGAGCAATTTCCACACACAGAGGGAAGAAAACCACCAAAAGGGAAAGTAAATCTCTGAGAGTTAGTGTAAAGGATGAGCTTTTATAGGCACAGAAAAGAATATTGATCAGGGTGAGAGGAGTCTGATGGCGTTCCACAGGGCTCAGTGTTCGGTCCGCTCCCTTTTTCTGGACTCCACACAGCACTCCACTGACTCTTTACTCTTTATCGACGCCATTCCTCCCCCACCTTGCTGGAGTTCTGGTCCACGTTGAAGCTGGCCACGTTGTGCTCGGTCACTTCCTGTCCCAGCTGGCAGATGATGTACTCGGCCAGCTTGGCCGCCAGGAAGGACTTCCCGGTGCCGCTCGGCCCCGACAGGATGATGCGGCGGTGCTCCATCAGGAGGTTGAGGTACCGCTGGATGATGGGCTTTGGGATGAGCGTGTCGAACACGAGGCTGTCGATGCTGTTCTCCTTCACGCCTGCGGAAAGAGCGAATTCAAACCACGACGCCTCCGGGTGACGTCTGGGACGCGCGACGCGGCGCTCTGGGTGAAAATAGAAGCTCCACCTTTCAGGTTGACCTTGATGACGTTGTTGTCGCCCACCAGGTAGCCGCAGGGCAGCAGCTCAGGCACTTCGGCGGCGTGCGAGCGGACGACTTCGCCCATCCTGTAGCAGACGATGCTGTCCGAGCTGAGGCCCAGGCTGGTCAGAGGATCCACCCGGAACACGTACTCCTGCGCGGGGGGGGTAGAAATAAATATCACAGGCCCATGTGTCGCAAAGATTTAATAACGAGGAATAATCGTCCTACTTTGAAGAGGCGGCGAATGACTCCGTCCAGGACGTCCCACTTGGTTTTCCCGCTGACGCCGATGGACCCGATGAGGTACTGCTGCTTTTTGCTCCCCTGAAGGGTCGGCAGGCACAGGTCAGCGAGACATCGAGCATTTAACGGGGTTTTTAGCCGGAGTTCTCGTCATCTTTCACACACCTTGGTGGTTTTCAGCCCGCTGCAGATGGTGACCACGATCCGCACGCTGCGGCCCTCCTTGCGTAGATTCCCCTCGTAGCCGTCATCCAGCAAAATATCTGAAAACAAAAGTTTTCGTTAGGAAAAAATAATAAAAAAAAAAATCCCACCAACTTCAATTCATCAGAGCTTTATAATTTATGATAAACAAACTCACTTTCCCTGCTGGCGAATTAGAAGTGGAAATGGCCGAAGTCCAAAGCAAAGCATAACTAATAGGTTTCTTTCATGCGATAATTACTTTTACATTTAATCAATGTTCTTCCAAAAGAGTGATTTCTAGTGAGTCCGCTGAATAATAATGGAAGAGGGGAAATTAAACAGACTGCAATCTGTGACAGAAGGAAAAGATCTTTGGGAGACGGAAGAATAAATAGAGTCGAAGCCATTAAGTGAGGAGTTTATTTGAAGAATTGAGGCTCAGAAATGGAGAAGAAGAAGGAAAAAAAAAATCAGCTATTGTGAAAGCAGTGAGGGGGCAAAGTAATGAACGCTGCGTGAGTTCAGATCATTTTCACACTAATTCAAAACCCAGAGCTCATTTTAGGAGTCTGAGAGGATCAGTGTGGTCGTTGTCTATTAATCCAGCAACCTGGACAATCAGGAAAAATCCTTTAAAACGGACTTTATTGATTAGATTTTTTGACATTTGGCTGTGAGAATTATCAGCTAGCTTCACGTTTCTGTGTGAAGCCAGAAACTTCTCGGTTGCCGGAGTCTGAAAGCAGCGGCTACTGCATAATTTCTTCATTTCATAGAAAATTCAGAATCATATTTGGTATTTCCTGAAGGAAAACACCTCCGTCCAGAGAGCGACGGCTGACCGGGACGGACCTGACATGATGGTGTCGGTGATGTTGAGGTTGTTGAGGGACAGGCCCAGGGACTGGCGGGACGAGGACGAGGAGGTGCTGGAGGTCTCGGAGGGCGGCCGGGCCGTCTTGGCGGGCGTGGCGGTCGGCGTGGCGTTGCCGCTGGACTTGAGGCGGTCGTTCTCCGCCTTCAGCGTCTCGATCTCATTCTGCACGGAGACAGACGGACGTCACTCCCACTTGCATCCACGCCGCCAACTTTCGTTATTCCGAATCAGTGTCAGTGGAATTATGGGCCGTAAGCGGCGTTTTGATCTACAGGACGCTCTTTGTGCTGAAGGTTAAGTCTCAGATAAGGCGTCTTACATGATCCCCGTATCTGAGACGGGAACGGCGAGGCGATCCACGGACTGTTCTTTGAAAACGAGCCTCCTTTAAAGGAGGAGATGATTCCACACTCTGAACATGAAGCTTTTCAAACGGCGTCTTTCTGTCGCCCCGCAGCGGCAAAGTAAAGAACTCAAGGCGAGTTTTCCCCACCCTCAGGCCGGGAGCTGACCTGCATGCGGTTCATGGCCTCCCGGATCTGGTCCAGGTGGTGCGCCGAGCTCAGCGCCTCCAGCCGGATGTCGGTCAGCTTCAGCTCCTTCTCCCGCAGCTCGTTCTTCAGCTGCAGGATGATCTCCGCCTCGGCCTCGGTGCATTCGCACAGCCTGCCAGCGGGATCGCACAAAGGGAGGGAGGAGGGGGTCACCTCCAGGGTTACACCACACACACACACACACACTCACACACGAGCTGGAGAGAACACACTCGTAGTTAAGAGGGAGGAAGTCAGTGTGAGCAGGTGAAGGAGGGAAGTGGACACTTGACACAGCAAATCGCCCCCCTGAGAGACTCTCCTCTCTGAAAGCTGAATTATCTCACTTATTCCAGTCACAGGCAGGAAAATGATTCTCATTTCGCAGGCGGAGAATTTAGACTTCATCTTTTTTTTGGTGGATAATTTATACGACGTGTTTCTGGTGACGTTGGAGTAAAAGTTGTTCTCGGCACTAAAACTTCACCCTTAAACTGGGTGAAATGTAAATCCACACGCATGCTCCACCTCAGAGAAAAGCAGAACAGCATGCTGGGTAGACGGCGGCTCCGGCCCTTCGGCAGGCGGTTAGTTTCACCTGTCAGTAGCTAAGAACTATAAAGAATGATTTCTCTCAGCCGGATGTTTTCCTGTTTATGGCTCTGATATTCCACGATGCAACACACACACGCACACACACTCCCGCCTGTTACCGGGATCTGTGCTTGTAGACCACATGGCCGTTCTGCTTTTTCTTTGGGGTCCACACGGGGGACGACTTGCTATCACAAATGCACTTGCTGGACGACGGTCGGAGGGAAAAGAAACGTCAAGAAGGGGGGGAGGCGAGGAGTTTTAACACGTTTGTTACAAAAAAAAAAAGGGGGGAAAAAGAAAGAAAATTACTTGAGGAAGAAATAAATAAATGAAAGAGGAGAGAGTGTGGAGGCTGGCGTGGAGACTCACTCTGTGGTGGAGGGGGAGGAGTGCAGCGTGGCGATGCTGCCTTGCCTGTTGTCGTGCTGCAGCTTGGGCGAGGACGGCAGCGAGTCGCTCATCTCCTCCATCTCGTCGTGGGCCGACTGCGACTTGGTCTTCTTCTTGCTGAACGCCTGCTTGAAGGAGCTGCGGAGCTGCGAACACACACACACGGCCAGACGTTTAGTGATGAACGCCGCCGCCGCCGCCGTCGTCAGATCATCGCATCCTGGAACAGGAAGTCACTCCGTGCTGCTTCCAAGCAATATTCACCGTCCGGTTTAGGTCAAAGAGGCAAAAGAGCAAGGCCGTTAAAGACGAGAGAGGACGGAGAGTCTTCTAAATGGACCTAAAAACGGGACGAACAGGCATTCAGAATGGAGGAGGGGGGGAAATGAGGGTTTCTGTATCCATGCTGACGAGGAGGTTGCTCTACCGGGGGAGGAAGGCAGAAGGGAGGAGGGGGGGAGGAAACTACTGCACACATACAGAAGACACACTGGCAAACCACTGACCTGAGCCGGGATGGAGTCAGCCACCTGAAGACGCAGAACACACCCAGCGTTAAGCCACACAGACACACAGCCACGCCACTTCACTACTGACGACCTCCGAGGAGCACCGGGTGGGGGCAGGAGCGCCGTTTACAGACGGTACGACGAGGAGAGCGTGATGGGCGATTCATTAACTGTGTCTGAGCTGAGGGACTTGTTGGGATTCACGAGGCAGAGCTGGATTTTCGGGGCGTGTCAGACGTGGAAGCGTTCCGGCGTCAGGTTAGAACCGCCGCGACGGTTTAATCAGAGGAGCGAGCGTTCTGCTCGGAGCTCTCCGGCTGAGTCAGACCCTCCGATATGTCAGCTGTCTGACTCAGGGGGCTGCAGCAAACGACTGCACAGCGAGCGGCGGAGACGAGAAGGAGTCTTCTGCCTGAGTGTGTTTCCAGGTGGGATTCTGACATACTTGTAAGCATTCAGCAGCAGATCTGAGGAAACGCGATGCGACTTTCGCTTCCTCCACCTCTAAATAACCTTCCAGTTCAACTAAACCAGCTCATCTCCGTCTCTCCAGTCTTATCTGCAGAGCGCCGGCGCCACGTGTGACTTTCTGAGCGTGCTCAGTACGGCCGAGTCTCCCTGAGCGTCAAACACACGCAGTCTGCCGGTTAATAACTGCGGCGCAAAGGCAACCAGCTGAACACAATTTTCAGGATTTTTTTAAAAAGCGCCGTGTCCTCGGACTTCAAGCATGAGCTCTGGGACTGAAGAAACACAGTGGAAGGTGATTTGATGAGCCATCGATTCACAGGCTGAGTCACTCAGACGCCCACTCCGACACTCAGAGAAGCAATCATCACCATTTATGATGACAAAATTCTGCATTTATTCAAACTCAGCCATCCTGAGTGAATGCATGTGTATTTTAATGTAGCTGAATGAATCCTGCAGTCACATTATTCCGACTTTACAATAAGGTTTATTTCCCAGAGACGCAAAAACTGTCTTATTTAATGCACAGAAGGTCTCCTATCATTCAATACAGGCATACGGAGTGTATGAGTGTTAGTTTTACCATCACTGAATAATTCATGTTTTTTTTCAGGAGCTTTTCACTCTCAAATCCACCTGTAACAATACACAAAGCTGGATCCCTGACTCACAGGTCTTTAAAGGTACAATGAGCATGTTTTTTAGCAAAATAAATGTCGTGTGTTGCCGGTATGTCTAGCAGAATTAGTTCAACAAGGTGTTAATATACCATTAAGAAGTTAATATTTAGTGACTCATGTTTTTGCAACACATGAAAAATCTAAAATTTGAACGAATGAATTGCAATTTCAGCAACATTCAGCCTCAGTTCACGTCGTGGTTTGCAATTTACAGACTATTATTACACTATTTACATCTTAAAAGGCATTAAATATTTGGCCACATGCAGCTGGAACTGAAGAATATAGCAGTGGAGGGCATGTTATGAGTGGAATGGTGAGTTAATCCTGCTCGTCTGAACTGACTCGTCACGTAATGCGGACTGAAGTGCGCCCCTTATGGTCAAATACAGGTATTGCAGTTGATATCATTTCTAACAGGTTGTAAATTTCACACTGGAGCTTCTTGCAGGCTATTTTTGGATTTCTTTTGTGTTTGAATTTTTTGGCACTTTCAACTAAAGAATAAATGCTAGCATTAAATATCTGTGTAAACATAAAAGACTTAGATGTATTAATCTTTCTTTGGATGTTTTTTTAACCCTTCAGTCCAGTTTGGTGCACCTACCCAGCTCTTCTTCTTCTTCTTCTTGTCTTCGGCGTCCTTGCCCAGGCTGCCCATGCTGGAGTGGCTGGCCGCGCTGTTGATGCTGGACATGCTCTCTGACGAATGCTGCCGTCTGATCCGGAGGTCTGGAGACCAGAGGAAAGACGTTACTTCGCTGGCACCGTCCCAAACTGTTCCCTCAGTTCCCTCAGACTCTCTGCTAAAAACACTCAAGCGTCGAACCACCAGGTGTGTGTCTTCACTAAAATTCAAGGTAAAGTTTTACCCAAAAGTCATCACTGCTATTTAAGGACGGCATTCTGGTCCAACTCCCAAAGAGACCAATCAGGGAAAAGTGTGCATCTGCTCCTCGAACCATCAGGTGATTGAAGGGAAGCGGTCCGGCGGCAGCGCTACCTTTGTGCAGGTGGTCCGGGCCGTTGAGCGCCACCTGGATGGCCGTCTGAGCGTCTGTGTTCTGAGTCTTCAGCATCTCGATCGTCTCCCTCAGCTCGGCCAACTCCGACTCCTGGAGGGAGGAAGAGAGAGGCGAGGGGAACAGAGAGGAGCTGGATTCAGTCTGGCCGGGCGGAAACGGACGCGGCGCCGTCTTTTTCGAGTCCGAGTGAAACCAGTCCAGGTTATTTTTAAGCGGGATGACGCAGCGAAACCAGCTGGAATCAGAAAATCTGCGGAATCAAACTGAACAAAATGTGGCTTTGAATCAAAAAGAATGGAGAGGAAGAGGCAGAGAAGAGACAGGAGGAACATTAAAGCCTGCACCACCTGCTCAGAATTAAATAAAAAAAAACGCATAAACTGCCCCAATCAGATCGTCCGAGTCTCCTTTCCTCCTTCACTCAGACCCCACACGGGCTGCAGATAGGGTTTCTGCTTTAATTAAAAGTTCGTACGGCTTTGTTTGACAGAGACATCCCTCTAGATCCCATTCAGCTTTAATTTATAGGGGATTAAAAAGCGAGTGGGTGGGCGGACCGAGGGGGGATTGATCTCCGCTGCACGATCGGAGGTTCGGTGAAAGTCCGGCTCCCGTCAGGCGCTCTTACCTTCTGCTCGGCCGTCATGGTGAGGCTCTGCAGGCGGCAGGTCATGTTGCTCAGGCTCTTCTCGAAGGCCGCCACCAGGTGAGCCTGCGGACACAGGGAGACGCCGGACGCCGAGTCAAGCTGCTGCAAGCAGAAGGCAACGCCGCCCAACTGCCACATCAGAAAGGCCAGACCGGGAGAAGTTCCTATTTCTAATTCAAAACCCAAAGTCAGGTGAACTCGGCAAAATAAACACTTGAGAAAGATCCCGACCCAAACGGAGAGGAATAACAGCTGGTGGACGGCGATAACTGCAGCGAGGGAGGGAGAAGTGTGTGTCCAGCATTCTGTCTTCTTGAAGACGTTTCCTCAGCCCTCCACTGCAAATGAGAAACTCCACTTCAAACCCGACACACTGACGGGAGTTTATTTCAACATCAAGCAGTCTTTTTTTCTATTTTTTTTTTTTTTTTTCATGTGACTTCACTGTTGCGTCTTGCTGCCGCCGATTAATCCTCAAGGAGTCGAGCTTCAAATAAATCTCTCAAGACTAAAAGCAGCAAGAAAGTCACGGGGAAATGATCAGAGACCAGCTGCCCTCCGATTATTCCACCTGGCTCCTGAACACACACACCTGCACAGTGTGTTTGTGTGTTGCTGTTTATCTGTTTATGTCTGCTGAGGCCTTATGTTGATGGATCTTTGTGAGGATGCAGAAATGCAAGGATTTTTTTTAGTATTTTTTAATGTGTGTGTGTGTGTGTGTGTGTGTGTGTGTGTGTGCCAGTGCTGCCAGCTCACACTCCCTTTAGAGGCGGGAGACACCTGTCAGGCCAAGTACGTCACAGGAAGGTGGGCAGCGTGCCCAGACCGAACACACGCACACTCTCTACACGCCACACAAACCTGAACAGGCCTCCTTCATTAAAATCTGTGGAGTTTGATTCCCTGAACTAGAAAGTATTGATCGTCAGCGTGTTAAAAAAGCCGCGCCCTGTTTGGATTCTCCGTCTCTCCGGAGGAATCGGCTCAGGTCTTGACCTTTTCCTCGGCCGCCTGTTCCTTCACGTCCACGTCAGTCCTCATCTCTCTCCGGCTCGCCGCCCTCGGCCCACCTGTCCGCTCTGAAGGAGGCGCCCAGCAAACCCGGGAGTGAACCATCTGTCCCCAAACCACCCCGGGGAATGCTGGACCTCATTTCATTTCCTCTCATTTTGACATCTAAATCCTCTTTGGAATCATCAAAGTCTTCTTAAAGCCACAGATATCATCAGGTACAGTAGAATTTATTTCCCATCGTTCAATCTGATATGATGTTTAATGCCCGATCGGATCAGATGTGACATTTAAAGAGAACGTAGAAAACACCGTCTTCACACACACGGAGGGGGAATTAGTGGGCGTCTTGCAGATCTGTATTCCTCGCGGGGCTTTAGACAGACGGCAGGTTTTCATGCAGACGAGCGTCTTCTGAAGCGAACAGACTCACGTTGGCGGCCAGCTGAGACGTCAGGGTCGCCACCTTCTCCTGAGAGGCGTCCAGCTCCCGGCGCAGCTTTCTGATTTGCTGTGTTGGAGACGGGAGGGGGAAAGGTTCGATTAATGCAAAGAAGAAAAAAAACAAAACAAAAAAAGAAAAGAAAAGAAAGAAACACTGATTGTGACGTTGAACTTGCAACTCCCATGTTGAAAATTTTACATGGTAAACTGAAAAAAGACAGTGGAGTGAAGTGTGAACATAAAGAGTGGGGGATTACCGTGGAATTTTGGACTGTTTGGCCCTTGATTAAAAAGAAAAGAGTAAAACATTAACACTATGTCGCATGCCTCCGTCAAACAGCACCGACCCCTGTGGCCGGAGGGTCAGAGGTTATCGGCGGGCCACGGCACGGCGCTCGCTCGGGGTTAGGTCAGCAAAGCAGAGAGGGGTCACCGGGGTCAAACAGCACCAGCAAATACCTGATCAGGCTAAATAATGAGATTTAATACGAGGACAAATATTATCCTGAAGGTCAGATTATAAAATAGATTTTCAGCAGAAAACCGTCCTAAAATCTTCAAATCTCACTGTATTTGCCTTCGCTGTTTGATCCAGACTTGAAGCACAGCAGGACAGAAATGACAGGAACCAGAAACTCGTCAAAATAAAAGTGAAAAAAAAAAAAAATCAAAGAAGAATCAGTGATAAACAGGAGAGGAGTTTTTGACTGAACCCAAACAGAAGGAATCAGGGATCGAGACCGGCGTTTCATGTGTTCAGTTTCTGGAATGAATGAATGGAAGTGTGTTTCTAATCAAAATGGGATCAATGCATCTTCATTAAAAAGCAACTTAGTTAAACAGAGTTACTGAGTTTTCTGATTTGACTTATCACATAATAAATATCACTGTTTGTGCTTTGATTGACATGAAAGTTTCCTTTATTGCAACAGAAGAACAAGGCAATGTTCAAACAGGGAGACAGCCGCACGCACGCACACACACACACACACACACACACACACACACACATGCAGTGCAACATGTGGCGGAAAAGACCACGCAACCAAAAAAAAAAAAAAAAATGAAAAAAATACACGAGGAGCTAAAAGCAAGGCAGCTAACCTTCCTGAGGAAACATGCACACACACACACACACACACACACACACCCATACAAGCGCACACACACACACACACACTGACAGATGCCGGTTCTTACCTCTGAGTGTGCTTTTTCCTCCGTCTGCAACAGAAAACATTCAAAAACGTGATTACTCTTCAATCAGAAACTTCTTAAATAAAAATCACTCAGATGCTTCGGCGATTAATGAAGTAATGAACGAGATGAAGGAACGTCGGCGCAGTTTTAATCAAACTCAGATTAAAGAGACAGAAAATATCGCTGATGGAAAAGAGGAGAAAACAGAACGAGAGTTATTTTCTTTAATAAGCATGAAACAAATAAATGAGTTCTCCCCGTCCCGAGGGGAGACTCTGTAAACACAACTATCGCCATCATTCACTGCAACTTGTAATAACTGCAGCTGCAGAAGAAAGGCAAATCGATTCTCCCTCCTGGAGCTAATCTGCCGCCTGGCGGAACGCGACGGCTCCGGCGCCGCGGCAAACGGCGAGGACGTCCGCGGCCTTATCTGCAGAGGAGACTGTGGGAGCGAGCGGCGGCGGAAGGTTTTGCTTCCTCGCTTTGTCGGAGGCAGACAAGGAAAGTGGGATTTATACAAACTAACGAAATGGGGACCTTCTCTACACAAACATGTCTGAAAACAAAGTGCAGGCCAGTGAAAGCTGAACTAAATTCAGGTGAGATGATGAAACAACCACAAAAACAATGTCATCTGGTATGAAAGGTCTGATGCAGGACATGATTTCTGACTCACCGCGGAGTAGAGCGACGACGTGCTGGAGACCAGAGACAGCGACGAGCCGTGGACTGCGAGGACGGGAAGGGAGAAGAAGTGAGCGTCGGATGAAATATGTTAAGTCAGTTATCGTGGCTCGGATCTGAACCTGACCCCTGACCTTCGTCCGTGCTGTCTCGGAAGGACCCGGAGCGGCTGATGGCGCGCGGCCGCTCCTCCAGCGAGGTGGCGCTGCCCCCCAGCGGGTGGCCCTCCCCGTACAGGTCGAAGGAGTCCTGGGCCGGGATGCTGTTGGAGCGGCTCATGCCGCCGCCGCCCGGCGGCAGGTTGTACTGGCCGGCGTTGGTGGGGCTCACTGCGCGGGACAGCACACTTAGCCGGATCCTAACCGATCATCTTACTGATCCTCATCGTGCACTCACAGAGGTTGGAGTAGTGGTATTTCCCCGTGGCGGTGCAGGCGGCCCCCGGCGGGGACAGCGGGGACTGGCTGCCGGTGTCCTGGAGGCCCCCCGTGGAGTGGGACCTCAGCCACTCCTTCCCCTCCTCGTGGGAGGCCTGGCGGGAAGACGGAGGGTACCTGCGGACAAAACCACGCCGTCAACCGCCGGGAAGCTTCCAGAGGGAGGGGGGGAGCAGAACAGACGTGCATCTGCATGCATCCACACACACACACGCGCACACACACACACACGCGCGCACAGTGCCGAGGCTTAAAGCTGCCAAACACACAGACACTGCCGCTCATGTCCTCTCCCCGCCCGGCCCGGCAGCAGAAGGCCTCCTTATCGCACGCATGACAATCGGCCATATTTAATCCTGCGAGGGCGATAATTGAGTTTGCACTCATCCCCTTTCAGCGGCGCCTTCCAATCCGGCGCAGCCATTACTACGCCTGTCACATCTGACCCCGCTGCAGTCCTCCGCCCGGCGCCCGGCGATGGGACGCCGCGGCGTTCTGCCTCCCCGGCGGAGCAGAAACCGAACAGACCGGAAAAACCAAAGAGTCGGTGCTCGACTCTCACAAATCCCGTCCCAGGAAGACGGGACGAAAACACCAGACTGGAGGAAGCTTCGGATGCTGGAAGCTGCCTTGAAACTGCAGCTCTGAACCTGACGGCCGACCGGCCGGATCTCTGGATGCACAGACCCCCCACTGTGATGAACGGGTTGATGGGATTCAGGGTTTTGGGGGATCCGGGGCGATGGGCTCCGTCATCCTGCCTCCATTAACCACATTCCCTGTGATACTTAAATACTGATGCTTATGGATGAACTGTAAGGTAAGAACACACTCCTGTCTGGTAACTCTAACAGCTGTCAGACTCTGTTAGCTTGAGAATCAATTGGAATCTTATTTTTAATTTATAAACTGTATTTAAATCATGTTAGACTAAATTAGAGACATTACCGTCCTGCATTATAATGCATTATTAATATCGAAATACTCCACATAAGACTAAATTGTGTACATGTTTAAAAATAGACTGTCATGTTGGAACAGCGGTGATGTTTAAGCAGAGTTTTTCTTAATTTTTCAATATATTTAGGAAAAATTCATAAATCAGGTGCAGTTACTAGGAAGTTGCTGCTTTTAAAGGAAAAACGAAAATATAACATCTCCACAAATCACTTTTTCCCTGATATTCTGATTTTGTTTTCAATTTAACATTTTTAGATGAGAGGAACATTGTAAAATGTAAAGATTTAGTTAACAATGAAGGGTTAATAATAAAGTTTCAGGATCAACCTTTGTGATTATTTTCACAGTTTATCTTCAAGGAAGAATCATAAATTCCAAAACTATCTACTGATTTAAACTCCACACAGTTTCCATAAACCCTCAAGCAGCTGATCAGGAATCAATAGGTGAGACCACACAATGCCACAAGCGAGATGCTGCATGCAGAGTCATGTTTGACACCAGAATCACTTTCTCTCATGCAAACGAGCACTGATGATGTGTGTGAGTGGAAAAAAGGAAAAAACAACAGAAGAGCTGAAAATGGCATCTGGATGCAGATGTGTTGTACCTCAGTCCCTTTTTGGGAAGCGTGTTTCTGTCAAGAGGCATGCTGTTAAAACACAGAGGATGAGCCGATTAGATGAACACCAAAACATCGGTTTTCCTGATAAATGAGAATGGCTTCACATTTTGACACACACAGACACACACACACACATGAAAAATAGACGACACAATATGGCACCAACGTTCGGACATCACTAATGTAATCTCAATACGACAGACAACAACAGGCAGCATTTAAACTGAGAATTGTTTCATTTTTGAGACGTACAGCTGAGCTGGCATGGATGAATAAAAAGTGTGCCCTGCTTCGACGTTCTGTGATCTTTTCTTGTCTTTTTTTTTAAATTGCATGCACAGTGTAGAGACAAAACAATGGACGGACTCTGACTGCTCATGAGAACGAAATGGTCTGAATTTACTGTGGGCTTTTACTTTCTGCCATGATTTTGGACTCAAAAGTTAAGTGTTCATAAAAATGTGTGAAAGGGAATTTTATATAATATAGTGTAAAGCAGAAGTTTTCACATATTCTTCAAATGGTGCCAAAATCATGTCAGAAAATGAACTTAAATCCAAACAAACTATGTTCTAGATAGATAAAGTCTTCTTCTCATCACTCTTGTGAGTCGTTACTGTCGCTACTGAGGCTGTCTCTGCATTGTGTGTCTACATCTCAGGGCAGGGGGAAACACTTTTTGTCTCGATTCTCAAATGAAACAATGAATACGATTCCTCCCAATCGTATTCTCTGCTACTCACCCCTCAGACAGGGTGGACTTGACACTGCCGGCTCGTGTCACTTTAGGCCCGTGGTGGCCCAGCGGCATATCAATGGACTCAGAGCTGGTGTGCAGACTGGTCATGCTCTGGCAGCTCAGAGTGTCCTTGCTGCCGGCCGACGAGCTACAGGCGGGCCACGGCCGGGCGTTGGAGGGCAAGGAGAGGCCCGAGGCCGGGCTGGAGGCCGGCGAGTCGCTGCACAGGTCTGGGGTTTTGCCGTAGAGCGGGCTGCTGCCGCCGCTCAGGCCGCCAGCGCTGCCCAGGCTCCCCGTGCCAGAGGAGGGCGAGTCCAGACTGGCCTGCCGGGCCAGCGTGCCGTGAGGGCTGCCCAGTACTGACGGGCACTTGCCAGAGTCGGGCGTGCCCGGGGAGCTGGCCTTGCTGCTGGCTTTGGTGCCAAACAATCTGGGGGGTAGAGAGGTGTTCGCAGACATTTAGACCCCGTTTACACGACGACCTTCCAAGTGAAAAACGCATCGTTTTAGCATTTTCTTTTCAGAAAATGTTCTTGCTTACATGTTAAGGATGTAGTTAGCATGACAGGCCACAAGGTGGCACTGTTGCAATGAAATAACGCACAGACAATACACCATAAATATTAACAACAGTGGGCAAACGTACATTCCGATGGACAGACGACCAAGTTGGCTTGTTACTATGGTGACCATCAACTCTAAAGTTACGGCGAAACGGTGGAAAAGTTGTTTTTAAAGTTGTTTTGTTCTACGAAGACGGAGTGGCGTAAGCTGAAACCCAAAATGTGACGAAAGCTTTGCATTTTCGCATGAAAACGTCGCATAAACAGGGCCTCAGAAATGGACGACTGACCGCGATCCAAACTGGGAAAAATCAAGAGCTTTGAAATTTGGCGGGAAAGTTGAATACAGATGTGAAGGTAAAGGCCTCGTGTGCAGGCAGGAAAGTCAGAGAGCAGTTCAACACCGTGAGAAACAGCAGGTCATCTCAAGCGCTCAGCACGCCGCCCAACTGACAACCTCTGAATAGATTACTTCTCGTTTTTCGACTTTGGCTGCTCCAACCCTGTAACTTATAATCTAAATAATCTGCTTCTGCATCCTGCCACTCGACTCACGCCTGTCCCAGCCCGTCGCTGCAATCGTACAATATATTTAGGTGACACACTCTTGAGGAAAAAAAAAGAAAAAAAAAACTGAGAACATGCAGATGAAACGGGTCGGCTTGATGGATAGGATGGGACGGATGTTTGGACACGCCTGCCGAGCGCATGCCTCTAATGAGTCAGGAAGTGGCGTGGCGAGAATCTCCTGCTTCCTGTCTGCTCTCGTCAGGCCTGCTGAGCTGGATTTGCGTGATCTCAACGAAAAGCCATCAGACCCTCATCGTCGGGGTAAACACCACTCTCTCCTGCTTGATGGCAGGCCATGTAACCGAATTTGAGTGAGAGATGGCTCATTATGGTTAAAGTTATCGTGAAAGTCATACAGTATGTCATCCTTGATCAATTTCCCTATCAGTGACAGACGGGTGGAAAACAAATCGGGAAAATGTTGATAAGCACCAAAAAATGACCAGAAATCTGAGATTAAAAGTGAAAGTGGTGAAATGCTTGATCCAGGCAGTGAAGGACAGAGACAGGGTGAAAGCAGCAGGCGAGTGTTCGTGATATCTGACCTGCGAAAGGTCGGCGAGGCGATATCCGGGTACTTCGACCCCGGCTGCCGGAGGCCCGACTGGCCCGCCGAGCTGGACGTGGGGCTGGACTTGGGGGACGTGGACAGTCCTGCTGCCGGGTCCTGATCCGACACGGCCACCTTCTCCTTGTCCGTCTGGTTGATGGTGACGGGACTGGAGCGGTCCGAGGCCACCTTCCCGTCCCGGCGCTTGGCGCCCGGCTGGGCGCCCGCGCCGCACGCCGACTTGCCGCTGACGTTGGAGTCGATGCTGCTGGAGCTGGAGCGGTGGCTGCTGCGCCCCGCCGCCACGCCGCTGGAGGATTTGGCCGGTCTGGGGAGGGAGCGGTACTGCAGGGTGACTTTGGAGCCGCTGCAGCTGAGCAGTACGCCGTCGTCCTGGGGCTGCGAGCCGTCCAGGCTGGTCTTCCGGACGCCGCCGATGCTCGCGCCTTTGCCGAGGGCGGCCGAAGACTTGGGCGCCTTGCCCAGAGTGGCTGAGCCACTGGCGAGCGTGGCGCCGCTGGAGGTGATGAGCGTGCCGGAGGGACCTGGGATCTTCTTGTACCCAAACGAGCCGGTGGTGGGCGGGCGCCCGATGCCGGAGGGCGGCTTCTTGCCTTCGTCCCCGCTGCTCCGCCCGGCGTCAGACGGCGAGCGCTGGATGCCAGCTGAACTCTTGGAAGGTACCTTGCCCTTCTCAGACGCCTTGGCATCATCGGTTTTGCCTGGAAGTTTACATGAAGACTCATTAACACATATTAACCTCTGCAACATTTGGCTAACCTTTTCAAAATAACCTGTAATCCTTCAGAGCAGGAAAAGCCAGACGGATTCTGGCCCACAGCCAGAGGACGACTTATAAAATTTGCTTGCAGACTGAGGACGGTAGGATGGTATTGAATTTTACAGAGGGTCTGGAGTCGGGATGTCTCACCTGGCGTTTTGAGGGCGGCAGGCGTCCCCTTGGTCCTGGGGGGTGTGATCCCCACCTGGGCAGTCATGCCCCTCCTCCACGAGCCGGTCTGAGATATCTGGGCCATGGCGGCGGCCTTCTGGCCCGCGTCCTCAAACTGGCCCTGGGGTTGGGAGGAAGAGGAGGATGAGGGAGGCTTCCAGCGCGAGGAGCCACCGCTAGGATCCATGCTGGCGTCCGACTCCTCCTCCACCTTCTTCAGGTCCTCGGCTCCGGCCCAGCTGCTGCTCACCTCCGGCTCGGCATGCTTGGATCTGCTTCCTTTCTGGGACTGTGAGATTGGTGGTGTGGTGAAAAAGAAAATCACATCAATTGATAATTAAAGACCAAGAATAGTAACAAAAATTTCATAAATAGGTTTGGAAATTTAGGCTATAGTACTCTTACTTGTACTCGCCATTATCGTGCATTCCTATTATCAGTTTCATGCAAGATTTGCAACTTTTATTAATGTTGCATATTCAACATGAATCAGACCGGTCCGCTTGGTGGGAAGCCATTCTAAAAAATTATGCTGAGCTTTGGTGAATTAACATAACGTTTGAGCTATTAGCGCTTAATTATTCAAATGGGGCTAAACCTCCAGTGGGACTTTGAAAACGCTTACTTAAACACACATACGATAACCGAAAAAAAAATAAAAAGTCAGCGCCTGCACCAGCCGAGCAGCGGGCGGTTTGTGTGGATGTGTGAAGTGTTAGCTATCTTTGGCGTCTCCTGTGTAAAGATCTCCTCTTTTGGGACGCACACACAGACACACCCACACAAACAGAGACGCGCTGCGCAGATAACTGGCCCACCTTAGCAGATGGTTGGTTTCCTTAGCAACACTCCGGTCGCTTAAGAACCCAGTCTGTCGAGTGTTTCATGAGGGGCCAAGGATACTTGGCAGAATACGGCAGAACCATCTGAGGAGAGGCGAGCGGCGGCGGCGGCAGGTTCATTCTCTCAGCTGTGATCAGGGAGTGGAAGCAAGGACAAGCCCTGCTTTCACTGCTTAGAAAAGACTTTAAAAACCAGGAGAGAGGCAGCTTCTAGCTGTGACTGTAGTCATTTTCTGTACTAATTTTTTGGTTTTGTGAAAATGCATATGCTCTGCACCATAACAACAAAACAGTCTGCAAAGTTTAAATGTAAAGGTTTTTCGTGTGCCTGACAACCTGGGTCGATTCTACCTTCTGGATAATTCTGCATGCTTCAGATCTGTTTCTTTGTCCTCCTCTCAGCCCGAACCGGTGGAGGCAGACGGCCGCCCACCTCTGAGTCAGCTCCGGGTTTCTTCCTGAGAAAAGGAGGAAGCTTCTCCTCCTCGATGCTGCCCGGCGCTTTCTCATGGTGGGATTGTTTAGTTCGACTTTGTTGTGCGAGACAGCGCTGACCTTGCTGTGAGAACACGTTTGTAATGATTAAGTATGATATAAATATAAATCATTCAGTGTTATAACTGAAGGGCCGAAACATTTGGGTGGGTTTGGAGTCCTGCTGCATCTATACTGAGGATTAAGACCCATTTATTGAACTAGTTTTGAGCAGAACAAGGTTAAAACGACTAAACTATTCCCTAAAAGTTATCCTCAAAAATTGCTCAGTAATTTAACTCCTTTGTGATTTAATAAAACCTTGAATGCAACATTCATGGAATCCCCTTCAGCCTTCTCATGACTACATTAAAGAATTTATTTCTGTTTTACTGCATAATTGTCCAACAATATGCAACAAATGAAGGCTTTTACCTCCCTGAAGAAAACGTTAGGTATCTGACAGCTCAAGATTACTGCGTTCTGGACGATACTCGCAGATGATTTTGATTTTTCCAGATGCCATAAACAGTCTGAGAAAATTAAACACACTGTAAATGATCAGAGGTAAAAAAGATGTTGGTTAAACTAGTCCAACCGGAAACCACAGAAAAATGATACATCCCAGTTCCATCTTGAGTGGGCCGGATCAGTTAAATTGCGCCATAATAACCTTTACATTTATTTTTTCTTTGTTGTGGTGCAGATTATACGTGATGAAAATGTCTAAATTTAAAAGAAAAATGATAAATAAGTTCAGAAAATTACTACAATCTCAACATAAGTCTATTTTAATGAAACCTTCTGGTGAGAAATCCGGTGAAGCATCTAAAAACCTCCTCTCGCTGTTGCATTCTGCATGTATTTACAAACTCGCCCTGACAGAATCAATGTTTTCTTTGAAACTTTTACCAGATTAGAGTCTCCTGCAGGCCGGTTTTGGCCCACAGGCCTTAAGTTTGTCATCCTTGCTTTCAAGGATATTACTTAAATGACCTTGACTTCTATTGATCAGTTGAAAAGGAAGCATGCTGGGAAATACTGATTAGTTCCCTCTTGTCCAGTTTTTCTTATTGAACGCTGTTCCATGACCGCCAGTCGACTCGTCACGCGTCGCCCGTTTACCTGCGCTCCCTTGCTCTTGCGCGAGGAGCTGACGGCGGAGTAGGCCGGCGTGTTCAGATCATCGGTGCTGATGTTATCCAGCGTGTCGCTGAGGCCGCTGCTCACCGAGCTGCTGTCGTCCCAACTGCACAGGAAACAGGAAGGAGACGCAGGTTAAAAGTCTGCCGCTGCTGACTTCCAGACTACAAACAGAGCCGACCTGCTCACTTCAAGCAGCGGTAATCAGCGTCTTACTGAAAACATTCCGTCTGCATTGTACTGAAACGACGAGTGGAAACAGAACAAAGCGCTCAGAGTCAACAGCTGGACTTGTAAATCGTTTTATCTCATCAAACAGCTGTTTGTGCTGCTTCACTTATTTGTGTGTCACCATGCCGATGTACAAAGGACTGAAGCGCTCCGTGTCGCCATTGTTAATATTTATCTGTGGCTGAAGGCAAACAGACACTCCTTCAAAGGACATAAAAAACAAATGCAGTAGAATTTCCACTTGTTCAGAAGAGAATTTCAGCTATGAGGCAACAATATATAAATAAGTGACAAAAATACTGGTGTTAATGATACATGGCCTCTTCACACGCAATATATCAAACGCTTTAGTTCAGAAAAAATGATATAAATGATTGATGGACAGATAGAATAATGAAATATCTCCAGGATAATCACCATCAGTCACTCTTCACATCACGGTGACAGATAACAGATATCTGAGAGACATGCTCCTCACTTTCTTCACCAAAAACAACTCCCACCTTCTGCTCCACTGCCTGCTGAGCCCAATACTTTATTCACTAAAACCAAGATGTAACAAGATGATTAGGTTTTTTTTTCCAACAGTCAAGTCTGTCGCATGATCTATAATTCATGGCAGATGAGGATGAAAACCAGAAGCAGGCAGAGAATGAGGGGAAAATGATGGCTTCGCCATCGGAGGATGAAGGGAGGAGGACCGGACGGGCTGGGGACGAGGTGAGACGAGATTTAGTTTTGGTCAGAAAATCAATAATGGCGGAAGTTATGGTTAAAACCTGTTAATAACCTGATAAATATGAAGCACTAATAGATCAACACATTTAGAGATGACCCATCGCCATGTTCGTCCAGGAGAGACGTTAACGGGCCACGATCGGGTGGAAAGACCATCGGTAAATTCACCTGACGCCTGTAACGAATGTGGCGGCCGGCAGATGACCCAGTTGTCCAGTGGTGCGGTGCAGAATTGATCTGCTCCTCAGAAAGACTTCAAATGAGCAGCATTTATCTTCACGGCTAAAACCCCACCGCTCCTGTGACTCTTTATACGAGTGCAACGCACGGTAGGGGTTTCAGGTTGATTTAAATATGACTGAATATAATCTGTCAATCATAATCAATGAAAAATGTAAAAAAATCTCAAATATTTCATGATGTATAGCTTTGAAATGCATCTAAAATGATAGATGAGTCACGTTTCCGGTGCAAAAACCATTCTGATGAGGTTGCGTTCGTCACTCGTCGTCTGATTTAATTTCCCTCCAAACCAAATCCTGGAGACGGAGGTTTGAGGCTTGTCAGACGGAGAAGTAAACGCCATCCCAGCTGTCACTCCGAAGCTTTGTCAACACTGATCTGCGGCTTTACGGCAATTATTTTTAACCGAAACCAACAAAGGGGCTGCCGTAGAGCGCTGTGAGTGGGGCTCTGATGTTACACAGTGTGTGTGTGTGTGTGTGTGTGTGTGTTTGTTCTCACACACTTGGCTTTTTGCATACAAAGCCAAATCGGCGGCGCTGGTTTAATCGTCTCCTTTCATCTGCTCTTAAGGCTGATAGCAAGGCTTTGGTCTGATTTTGAAACTTTACTTTGATTCCTGCATTTAATGACTTTTATTGTGTTTCCCTGCGAAGAGAGTTTGCTTCGTCTGAAGTTTCCGGGCGGAGGCTGGAGCTGCCAGGTCACCTTCACAATCTGATTTGAAGCTGCACTCCTTCCGTGCGTGACAGACAACAGGCTTTCAAAGAAATTACCCGTCCAAAGTGAGTTGGCCGACCTCCAAAACGACCGGTTCCCCCAGCGGACCGGCGGAAAAGAAAAGTCTGGGTCGTCTTCAGGTGGTTCTTCCTGCGCAGAACTGCCTGACTGAATATTTCATTCCTGAACCAGGCCCCTCCTCCTCTTCCTCCGCCCCCGGCGGCGGCATCCCGGATGAGGACACGGGCGAACTCGATAACCCCGCGGCGAGGGCAGGTGGAGACGGACTTTTAAGTCATAACTTTTTAAATTATCAATGAGCGACGACGTACAGAAGCTTCATATGTAGGGCAGCGAAATGAGGAATCCGATAATGTGACGGCGGAGCGATTATTCACAGAGGAGAGACCTGTTTCGGGCCTGAATTCCTGCTCAGGAGCCTGAAAGCGACTCCCTGCTGACAGACGAGACTGTGATGATATTTTGGATCCAAACGGCATTTCCTTGATTTTTTTTTTTTTTTTTTTTTTTTCCCTGCTGCTTTGCAGTGAATGCATCGCTGTGGCTCCACTCAACCATGCAAACATGATCTCATGCAATATTCAATACACTGGGTCCTTGTTCTTTCAACCACAGAGAGGACGACTGGTGGGGGGGGGGGGGAGATGTGATTAGCAGCATGAACAAAGAATAACACTGTTGATTACATTGTACCAAAGGAGATAAATTAGAATTTGATGACAGGATTAAAGGATTTGAGAGGGGAATGGTGTTGTGGAGAGTGAGAAGTGGGAAGGCTGCAGACTGGAGGAGGCAACACTTTCTCAGACGGCCTCTTACGTAACCGCGGCTCCTATGAGATGGCATTTCAGCACAAGGCTTTCAACCAGTTTTTAACGCTGGATGTAATAAAACCTGATATTTTAGAGCAAACAGAGATGATATCGAGATAAGGCAAAACTTTCAAATCACCAGGTGCCACTTTTATTACATCAACATCTGGAGAACCAATAAAACTCTGACTCTGAACTCCTCTGCCTGTCTGTTTATGATCCCGGAAATAAAGAAGTTTAATTCATTTCCTGTTGTCTCTAATCTCCTCTTTTCACGTACAAAAGTTGTAAAGTTGCTGTAAAGGAAAATATTAGATAATATAAGAATACAACTGAAGTAGTCACAACAAAGAATGTCCTTTTTTTATATTCAGAGTAACAACTAGACACGCAAAACCAACCAAATATACACACATATACAGAAAAATCCATCCTCCTTTGGCTGGACCATAATCTGACGTGCAGCAATTAATCTCCAGGAAAAACCTCAGAACATCAGAACGTCCACAAAGAGAATTAGAATAAACGTCCCACTAATCTCAAACCCAAAGAATCAAAGAAATATATACAAACAAGGATTAAGTTGCAGCTTTTCTGTCAACTCACCTCTCGTCTTGTCTGAGGAGACGCGACCACAAAACTCCACCTTGGTCGAGACGCTACGAGCTGACTGGAAGTCAAGGAGCGGAATGGGAAACGAGAGAGAGAGAGCGAGGGAGAGAGAGAGAGAGGACTCCCTCCTCCCCCCTCCTCGTCCCCTCCCCCTCCGGTCCAGGACGGGCCTGCCAGTCCCTGGACTCGGCGGCGGGTTACACAGGGTTAATTAAAAGAGGGTGACGGCGCAGAACAGACGGCCCGTCTTCGGCTCCGGCCTCGGACTGGAAGTCGGCTCACGGTTCTTACGTGAGACGCTCGCAAACGGCCGTCCGAGGCCGGGGAAGCTCGCCCCGCTGCCCGATCACTTCTCCTCAGTTCAGGCTGAGCTCAAAACAATGAGGCGGCTCGCCAAAGCACAACGGCAGACTGATAGAGAGAGGAGGCAATTACGGAGTCCGAAGGTGCCGTGCCACAGGAAGAGGGAGATTTACATATCAGAAAAGCACGACGGCGGGATTCATTCAGCCCGGCGCCGCTCAATTAAAGGCAGAGACGGGGTGACCTTGGGAGGGAGGGGCTGGGAAGGCGGCGGTTGCCAGGCAGTGGCGGGACGTCGGGCCGGCGGAGACGTCCAGGCTCCCCGCTGCAGTGCAGTCCAGGACGACAAGGAAATCTGGAGCCGTTTGGCAGGGAGGCTGGGCGGAGGGGGGGAGGGGGGTTGGGGGTTTGCTTCCCAGTCTATGGCAAACTGCTGGCAAACGTGCGAGCCAGAAAACCCACAGGAGTGCTCACAAACCACAGCCTGCCCAGCCGCCTCATCCTCATCCTCATCCTGCCTCCCCGGCCGGGCCGAGATAAACTCGCTAAACTGCCGCTTCATCCTCTGGACAAACAGACCGAGCCGGGGTGAGTCAGCACTTCTGGACCAATATCATGGAATTAAGGCCCCGTTTATGTGACATTTTGAGTGAAAACACATCGTTTTCGTGCTTTTATTTCAGAAAAGTGTCACATTAATGTAGCGATATTTAGAAAATGGGAGTTTAGAAATCAGAAATGAGTTGAGGTCACAAAACTGCGACGGATTCATTTGTTGATGTTGGTCCTCTGTAATCACACCACAACACTCATCGTTTAACAAGATTACATTTTCATAATCCACAACAGAGTCAGGCTCCATGGCAGCAAAGTGAATTCACAATGACGAGGGCTCTGTCGATTCTTATCTCCACAAACTCATTAGGCCCGTCAGATGATGAATGGAGTCATATCCGGGGGAATTTTCAGATGAATGAAGCCACGCAGCTGAAGCAGCAGCCCTGAAGTCTATTTATCCACAATCTATCTTCCAGTAACATCACATAGACTGAAGCCAGCCAGAGCCGAGTGAGTTATGACTGAAGACAGATAAAAGTGTTTCAAAACATGCCCAGAATGTTCGCCACTCTTTCAAAGAGAGACTCCCTGCTCAACAAAACAGAGGAGCTTCTTCCAATGACAGCAGATTAAATGCGCTGCGGTCAATTCAAGGTTATTTCTTATTAATTCACCTCTAATTCTTTCCAACTATGCAACGCAGATTCACAGAAAACTCAGAGTCAAATAAGGCGCCTCCTTTTCCTTCCAACTAGAAAAACCTGCACGATAAAAAGTTTTCTCTCACCGGGGTGTGATTAGTGCTGCGAGCACAAGGAAGCGTCTTGAAATGATGCAATGCAGACTAAATGAAATGTAAGACTTCCAAACGGCGCGCCGCATCAGTGTGAGCTCACATTAAAGACCACGTTTACGCAGCGTTTCTGGGGGGACGTGAATGATGGATGTCCCCCGTAACGTCACCTTTGTGTCGCATTAACCTGAGTCACCACGTTGAGGTCACCGCGTTCCCGTAAATCAGCGGAGGCTCACACACTCCCCTCACACACCGGGCTGCAGAGACTCGTCCTCTCTGTTCTGCCCGATCATCCTCAGACGCTTCTTCACGAAACACGGAGGAGACATGACAGACGTGCGGTGAGACGACCGTGTGGGCTGAAGCGGAACGTGACCGTATGAGATCTGTCGTCAGTCCGGGGGAAAACAGACACGCGAGTCAGAGCCGGCGCCGGATTATTCCTCCAGCCCGGTCAGCCCGGGGCTGACTTAATGAGGACAGGTGGACAGATCGCCTGTCCGGCGCTTTTCAACGTCTTCCTCTGCTTCCATAACGAGGCCGAGCGAAGGGTTGGTCTACAGATTCCTGAATGCAGCCATCAGGAAAGCGTATTTCACCAGGTAAACTGTTTTACATCTGAACACGTTCGTATGGAGGCAAAATCTGGCAAACATGCTGCTAATGATGCCACCACAGGAAAGCAGTACGGTGACAAATACGCAAAATGAAGCGTTTGGTCCAAACAATGGATGAAGCCAAGGAAAATATATTTAAAAATTTAATACAGTGAACAAAAAGTGTTAAAAGCATGTAAGAGGATAATCAAAGAGATAACCGAGGCTCTGTTTACACATCGTTTTCAAGTGATAACCTTCTCAAAGTCTCTGAAAATGCAACTTTTTCAAAATGTTAATGCTAGCAGATGAGAAAACAGCTTTTTGGAAACATTCAAACGTTTTTAAAATCGCTCAGACTTTGAAAGCCTGCTTCCGTGCATCCACACCATGACTTTAGCAAAAAGTTCTTCTGCAAATGTCAGGACAGATGGATGTGAGGCGAACTACATCTAAGTTTGTTAACAATCGAAATCCACATCCGAAAAGAGAGAAAAACTCTCCCTCTGAAACACCAAAACCTTCCCTCTGAGCCTCCCTGGATGAATGGAAGGCTAATCAGTGAGCTACAATTTCCCTGTTTGTGAGAGAAAAGATATCTGTATGCAAGCACCTGCGCGAGCGAGGACACACATTTGCACATTTGCATGAGTAACTGCGAGCCAAAAACAGCTGGGTGCTCGAATCCATGATGAAGCGTCTTTCAATTAGCATCACAGTTCGCCAAGTTTAGAAAAGAGAAACGGGGAGACTGACAAGTGCCACCAGAAAAAAAAGAAACTTGAGGAAAGTTGGATCGGCGCCGCGGTTTCAGGTGCGTGATACTCCCTTCCTCGGCGGCGCCGCCGGCAGAGCTGAGCGACGCGGGAACTTACATAATGACTGGCTTTGTCGGCGATAGCAGAAAACCTTCTCCTCCAAATCTCCCGGCTGCTTACGGCAGCACTGACAAGCAGCGCGGCTTCGCCGGGACTGTCAATGCTTCACAGAGTGACAGCCGCAATCCTGCAGCTCAGCAACACACACACACACACACACACACACACACACACACACACGCGCGCGCACGCGCTTAAATGTAGTCAAGCACATAAACAAGTTTTCTTTTGTCAATCGGGGAGCGCTCAACCACAACACACATTCAAACATGGGAAGTCGTCTCCAATCCCCCGAAGCTTCAAACAAACACCCCAAAAAAAAAAAATAAAAAAAAATGCCGAGCCAGCTGCCAGGGTCCGGCCCGGACGGGGAGACGCCGCCACACGGATGCTAAAAGCAAAGCCCCGTTACTTATTCATGCCTCTGCTGAGAACAGGGAGCCTGCTGGTGTCAAAACGCTCTCCTCGGGCGCCTTCCTCTGACAGTAGAGCCACGGGCACGCGCTCATCTATGTTGCATGACAGGACGGTATTTTTAGAGGGAAGCTTTTAGCCAAGAATGAATTCCCCATTGTCGTAGCGGAGGCCCGATCAGGAGGAGGATCTGAGCGCTTCTTGTTCAGCTGTTCCGGGCCAGATGGGCAGCTTGAAGTATCTCTATTCGGAGAATCACCGCAGGAAATCCACGCCTGCCTCAGCTCGCGCTGACGGTAGACGCAGTTTTCAGGTTCACGGCTTCAGCCACCTGCCGGCCGCCGTACCAGGATACGATGAGTCACTGAGGCGAGTTTCCTGAGGACGGCTGAAGCTGCGCTGGACGGCGGCCATGCAGGGGAGCCATCGCAGACGAAGCATAACGAGCCTCTCGGGATCTCAGTTTATGTACACCGAGCATCTCCCACTTTCTGCCTCCCGGGATGCCCGTCTACCACTGCAGGGCGCTGAGGAGGTAGTGTGTGTGTGTGTGTGTGTGTGTGTGTGAAACTCTTCTTTACCATTGGACTAAATGCATGTGTCTGTTGCTGCAGTGAGCGCTGCATTCCCTCAGCAGAAAATCATTCACTCAGACAAACATCAATACATTCTGTGTACATTATGCATCACGCTTTGTATGCGGGTCTGTTTCAGAGGAATTTCAATGCATTCAGCAGTGATCAACATATTTGTTTTCCTCCCACTACATTCTCATCTGCAATGTAGATCTTTGAATAACAGATTTCTATTTTCAATGATATTGGTTTCAAAATCACACTGACTGGGCTTTTATTTAATCACAACGCTGAATGCAAAAGAAAAACACACATATTTTAATTCTAAATTCCAAAATTCCTTTTTTCAAGAATATTTTGACCAAAAAAAAAATCTAAATATTTCCAATTTTACACTTGAAACTGGCAGAGAGGGCTGGCGGTGCTCCTGTTCAACACGCCCGGCATGGCAAATGTCGCCATTTGTATGGAAATGTGTGAGCAAATGGGTGAATGTGACGACGCGAAGCATGTTCAACCTGCTGAAGCTCCCAAAATTTGCTGCGCGTGAGAAGCTATTTTGCTTTCACAAAAAAAAAAAAAAATTCAATTCAAGAGCCCACAAAACTCCACGTCTGTCCATGCGAGGCCACATCCATGCCGGGGACCTCGCATTCAGAAGGTTTCATCCAAACCAAAGACAAACCAACAGAATGCCGCTATGGAACCATCCAGTGTGTTTGACTGAAAGCTGAATTAAAAATATCTCACAGTACAAAAGGTTTCCCTGCATCTGCTGTTCCTTGACTGAAGCCGGAGAAGACGAAAACTTCCTGAAAGTCAGTAAACACACGGTTTGAACTTGGGCTTTATCCGCTTCTCGTTTCACTTCTAGCCAGTGGGAGGGTGTGTGTGTGAGTGTGTGTGTGTGTGTGTGTGTGTGTGTGTGTGTGTGCGTGTGTGAGGGAGAATAGAAGACTCCGGGACAAAAAAAAAAAAAAAGAAAACGAAAAAGGAAGCAGTCATGGAAGCCAGATTCAATCCCACAGAAGTAAAGCCGGGGCGAGGTGTAAAGCCAGGTGAGGGATTGCTTGGGAAATGACTTTTTCCCCCCTGAGCTTTGTGGTGTGTCAGCGGGGAGTGACAGCTCAGCTCCCGACAATCACACATGTCAGGGGGGAGGCTGGAGGACGCTTTCTGTGCACCTGTGTGTGTGTGTGTGTGTGTGTGTGTGTGTGTGTCTACATGCACATATTCCTGTTAGGGAAAAGAGCGGAAGGTTGTGGAGTTCACATCCTGATCCTATCGGGACGCCGCTGCCTGCAGGCTTCTTCGGGGGAAGCAGGCATCGATATTTCCTCATCGGCCCCGGAGGCCCACGGCGCCGACACAGACTTCAGCTGTGAAAAAGTGGAACATTTTTTTGGGATTTATGCGAAGCCAAGGTGAGATATACTCGAGGCATAAAGTCATTCTCGTCCTCTGCAGGAGGATCAGGCCAAGACTGACGGGAGGAGGGATTTCAACGAGTCAGTCCAACCATGAAACCCAGAAACAAGGAGATTTCAGTGAAATTAAAACTCTGCTAAAAAGCCTAAACACTGTGCCTTTAGCTCAGTTCCCGGATTTCCTCGCATGCTGTCATGCTCCTTTCTTTCCTCTGTCTTTTCTGACTCAAAGCGTCTCAACAAAAGCCAGTTCTGTCTTGAGAGCCGCGTCTGATCGCCGCTCAGACCTCCCACTCCTGTAAACACTGCCACTCATTAAAACCCTGGCAGAGGCCGAAGAAGCTGCGACACTGGGAAATGTCAGCGCGTCGGTCGATTCCCAGCAGCCTCGGCGAGGGCCTGTCATCACAGTCGCAGCCGGACGGCGCCCGATCGATAGCGCCGGCTCTCCTTTTCACCTCATTTGGTCTCTGCTGCTGCTGGAAGGGGGGCGCCCTGCGACACCTCTGAAGGACGGAGACTTACTTCTGAGACGTTCTGTTGTTCTGAAGCGCAGACACTGCATGATTTTGTTTTGTCACATTCTAAAAAAACCTATATTTCTGTATTTGTTACACTTTTCAAACACACGTGCGTCACCGGCAGACGGTTTTGTCTTTGCAGACTCCACAACCGAAGCAAACGCAGCTCGCAGCGCGAAAGAGGAACATTAAAATGGAGAACGCGGCCGATGGACTCCACCCCTACCTGTCTATGTCGCCCTGCAGCTCCTTGCTCCCTCGCTGGGTCGCCTCCCGCGATGAAGCCGCGTCCGGCGCTCGGCCCGAGTTCCGGGCGTAGAGATGGAGGCCGCCGTCTGTGAGGTACCTGCGAGGAGACAGTCCTCTCATTAACCTGAAAAGGATTTTACCTTAATTGAATGATTAACAGCCACGAAAAGGGACATTTTTTTCAGATTTCATGTGTAATTTGAGTTGAGCGCACCCTCGGATGTGACTGTGGGATAGCTATCAGACACGGCTGATGGGACCCAATAGGGCGAGTTAATTAAGCTAATAATTCAGCTAATCACCTTTCCCTCCCAGCACGTTGTTCCATTTTCTCTGCCGACACATCCTTAATGGTACAGATGCTTCGCCCCATAATGCCTCGCTCACACAATCGTCTCTTTTTGAGAAATCTGAAGTGAATGGCGTGCGTGTGGAATGTGAATGACTTTCTCCACACATCTCTCACCCGCTCAAGGCGTTTTTTTTTTTTGTTTTTTTTCCACTGTGAGAGAAAGTGAAGAGCCTGCGTTCAGTGTGGTGAACGACACCGACTATCTGTCCTCGCTCAGGTGATCCGTCAGCGCGGCGCGCGGCGTCCTCAAGGCTCACCCAAATCTATGATCTGGACCTTCGCTTTCACGGCGCGGAAACCCTACGGGGGGGCCTTGACGGACGTCAGCGGACGATTTATATTAATGCAGAGAGAGAGACAGATGAGGCCTTGGTGACGGTGTGAACACACGGCTAAACTCAGTCGGCGAGTCGAAACTGAATGAAACGCAGTGATTGAACTGGCATCTATGTGAAGATTCCTCTAGTTTAGAGAGAAAAAAAACCTGGAAACGGGAATAACAGTCAACATCTTCTGATATGCGGTGGCGTGGGAGGTGATTTGTGATCCAAATTACAAATCAGAAAAGCAGAAAAAGTGGATTCTGACACACCCACATGCTTGAAAACAGACCGCAGACTAAAAAAACAGCGCTAAAGCAAGACGTGTGAGCGCCTCCCATGCTGTTAGTGATCGGTTAAGGCCGATTAGTTAGTGTGTGTCGTTTAGTAAACCTGCTGAGTTCTGGGTCAGTAAAGCGGAGCAGCTCTTCAAACCAGACACTCTGGATTAGTCTCCGTGCGACAAGGCGCTAGCTTGTGTATCGTATCGTATCGTATCGTTTCGTACCCGCTGGCGATCACATCCATCCGGCAGTTCCTCCCCAGGACGTCCCCATCACTCACGTACCCCGCCACCTCCATCTGCTTCCCTCCATCTCCCTTCTCCCCCTGCTCCGCCCCCTTCGCCCCCGCCGCCGCCGCCGCTCGCCTCAGGGGGGCGCCGTGCACAAACCTGGAGGGGTCGGGGTGGCCGCTGTAGCGCCCCGTGGCGGCGGCGGCTGCAGCAGCGGCGCCCGTTGTGCTCGCCCTGGGCGCGGCGTAGCCGCCGGGCATGGAGGGGGCGTCGCCCGCCTGGAGGCGCGGGGTCTGCGACTGGCCCAGGCGCCACGCCATGGGGGAGGAGCGCGTGGCGAGGGCGGGGAGACTCCGGCCGTTCACCTCCGTGGTGACTGTGGTGTCGAACGTGGTCTCGAGCGTGCTGCGGAGACAGAGCGGGGGGGGGGGGGGGGGGGGCGAGACACGGTGAGGGCAGAAATAATATCAAGCACATCGCTGAGCAAAGGACAAAATCCTTCAGGTGAGAAGATCCGTCATATTTCCAGAAGACAGCTGTCTGCAGTTGACACGACTGCCACTCCCTTCACATCACATGAGTGTGTGTGTGTGTGTGTGTGTGTGTGTGTGTGTGTGTGTGTGTGTGTGTGTGTATGAGTGTGCGTATGACCTTTTAAAAGTCCTGTTTCTTCCAGTGTGTTAACCTTAAGGCTGTTCTCCCCGGAGGAGGCATGTCAGACCCCCACAGAGCTCTAATGGAGAGAGGAGGACAGCCGAGTCTCCGTCCGCCGAAGATCAGGAAAACTTTTAAACTTGTGAATCAGGCAAAGCTGGCGGGGGTGGGGGGGGGGTCCGAACTCAAGGCTGTGGGCCAAAACCGGCAAGTAGGGAAAGAAAATACGCTTCAACAGACATTTAAGATGCTGCATCTGGAAGGAAAAACACTGACTTTGCAATCGATGCTACAATAATCCTCACAGGAGGGATGAAAAATAAATAGCAGTGATCTTGATTGACGTTAATTGATCTCTACACAGAAGAAAGATTTCGTCATTATTCATCTGACATCTTCATTATTCATGTGTCGAGCTATTATTGTCCCATTTTGAATTTCTTCTGCCTCAAACAAAATGACAAGTGCACTGCAACAAGCACCGACTCTCTGTCTCCTTTAAAATCCTCAGGAAAGACCTGAAAATAAACTGATTTTCAATGTCGTCGCATCATTTACTGCAAGCTGGATCACAGTCCGACCACACACACACACACACACACACACACACACACACACACACACACACAGAGGAGTGTATACACTCCCGGCCACCACAGTCGAGCCAAGAGAACAGGGCGAGGCGGCAGTCGTTCCTCACTGGAGCTCTCTCTGCTGGGAGAGACGGAGCACTGCATTCAGGCAGCAGGCGCCCGCACTGAGGTGTGTCTTCATCCACAGGCAGACCGAGCGATGCTCTGCCAAGACGGACGCGCAACAGACGGCCAGATGTTCTCCATTTGTGTTTCTGTTGGTGCACGCATCCTGTTTTTCATGATGTGTTTCAGGATTACGAGGCTCAGGTTCAAGTAAGTTCAGAATTCTCCGGTGAATTAATATATTCAGACTTTCCCCCCTTTTTGTATTTATCTAGATTTTATTTTAATATCTTATGACATGTCTGGAACCGATCAATAATAAATAAATGAAGCAATACGCTGAATGTCACTTGAATTTTCAGGATGGATTACATACAAATGCTGATATTGATGCATGTATATGCTCTTTTTTAAAAGCAAACTTGCTGGGAGTAAAGATTTTTAGACCGTTTCTTCTTCATCCCGTTAATCAATGCAAACGACGGATCAGGTTTCATCTCGGTTTTGTAGGTGAAAAGCTTTGCAGGTAGACGGGGCTCATGTGTGAAGTGCAGCCCTCATTAGGTGACAGAAGCCAAGACGTCTTCAGGCAAAGTCTCACACATGGCAGGCAGGGAGGCGAGAGAACGGCCTCGTGTGTGTGTGTGTGTGTGTGTGTGTGTGTGTCGGTGAGGAAGGACTGAACTCTGCAGCCCGGCTCAGATGCCAACATGAGAAGGGCAGCGATGCCAACACGTCTATCAGCGCCTCGAGACATCACACCTCGACACACGCACACACACACACACACACACACACACACACACGCACACACGCACACACACCCTCTCAGCTACAACACCGAGCTAAATTGAAGAGTAACTCTTATCCGACAAGCGATCGCAGCCAAATATGGAAAACACAGAAAACAATTTGCCACGGCGTGGAAATCAAATCATTAAACCGCCGGTACACAATGCGGCTCGCTAAATCAGCTTATCTTTATCTGCAGGCGGCAGCGAGAGAGAGGAGGGAGTCAGATAGCCCGTGTGTGTGTGTGTGTGTGTGTGTGTGTGTGTGTGTGGGCAGGTGTTGAGATAAATAAGCGTGGAAAGCAAGAATATGCCTGAGCGGCGAGCGCCGGGGAAAAAGTGCTGAGATATTTTTCCTCATCTAACCTGCAGACATGAAGAGGCTGCATTTAAAACGCGCAGGACGTCACATTACCAGACATCGACGACGCTTTTAAAGACGTGTGAAGCTTCTGGGAACGAAAACCACTATTCCCATGAACCACCGTGTTAGTTTTTTTTATTTATTTATTTTTCGTTAATCTCTGCTTGAATACACTATTGGGTATAAAGCACATCCCAAATAAATCCGGATGGAGACTATTTTGTGCTCAGCCAAGAGCTCAGCGGGAGGAGAATCCGTGTTGACAGCAGGGAAGCGCTTATTGCTGAGCAATGCTCGATATAAATACGCTGCAACTTTCTCTAATGAGCTCCGAGGTCAACATCTAAGTCTCACGTAGGTTAATTCACCAGAAAGAAAAAAGAGGAGGCATTTCTGGTGCAACACTTCAAAGACTCTATGCAAATGTCATGAGCGTTATTAGACTGTTTCTTCATGGCTGCTGGAATCACCGCCAACATGACAGACCGACCACAAAATAAAAGTCAAAAGATTAAAAAAATAAGAGTGTGTTTAGTCTGGATGGTCTTCAGATGTGTTTTATCTCTTCTTTTCATCTTTTTTATGTCTAATCTATGGAATCAAAGGACAAAAACAATGTTTCTTGATGGGAATTTGATACTGAAGACCTGGTTTTTGCCTCTGTTGGGAACGTCAGGGTTGATCTAAGTTCTCACACTGGAAGAAATTTGCTCGGCAGACGTCTCATCGGCGAGATCCGATCTCATTGAAGATCCTCCTCGTGACCGTTTCGGAGGAAGGGAATCAGGTCGGGTGGACTCGGTCATGTGTTCTCTGAAGACGTCGCCAAGCTTCACCAACAGCAGATGAAAAAAAAAAAAAAAACATCTTCAGAGACACATGACCACGAGAAACTGACCTGGTTCTGCGTGTCTTTGTGACTGAAACGATCTTCGAAATCACACGAATGACAAATTTACAATGATCTAAAGTAGTATAACCTATTTTTCTAAATCCGAAAGCCTCCGATGCTGAGAGCTGATAGTTCTCAGCATCACACACGCCACACACACACACACACACACACACACACACACACACACACGAGTCATCTTCCATCCCCCACCGTGGACTGAAAACTCATCTTGTCAAGAAGTGCCTCACATTACTTTCATCCAGCTGAATCCTGTCACTTCCCCTCTCGCTCCGACTCCTCTCACATTGTCAAACGACTGCAAAGTGTTTCTGGCCGCGGCCCGTCATTACCGTTAGCCGCGACTCATTCCGGCAGTTCGGGACTTTCCCTTCGCCGTGAGGCGGCAATTGTGGCAAATTGCCCGGCGACTGAAGCGCCGCCTAAATGTACAATTACAAAAAAAAAAGGGTGGGAACCACGCTCGCTCGGCGGCCATCTTCCCAATTTCAAAGCAATGAATAATTTAGCCTCGTGTTCTTCGAGTGTAAACAGAAGGTAAACAATCCCGACCCGGGGAAGCTATTATGTTCAAAATGTCATGTGGCGCTGAGAGGATTCCCGCCGGAACGAGGCTGCGATCCCTCCGGTTGGAAATCAGGAAAAAAATGGCTTCACTCCTCCCCCGATTGTCCTTGAAGACCATTCCTTCGCACCGTTTCGTCTCCTTTCTTTTGTCAATCAATACCATTAGTCACTGTGTGGACGGAGGGGGACAAAATAGTGGTGGTAAATTAAATGTGCTTTTCCCATCAATATAAATTGTCTGCAGCCTCCAAGAAGCAAGGTCAGTCCGACAGGAGGAGAGGAGTGTTTCAGCTGGCAGGGGAGCCACGTCGGCTCCGTTTAACATGACATTTCTGTCAAACCGCCGTGAAATGTACAGTTTTATATCAGTACCAATAACAAGCAGAAAGATCTAATGGGTCAGATTTAGTTTAATTAGAAGGCAAAACATCAACACTGGTGTAAAAGCGTTAAATCTGCAAAGAGTTATCCAAAGCTCAACAAATACAGAAGCTTTTCTACTTGTTGCATCAATTAAAGCCGCTTTTCCCTCCAACATCACATTGATGATACACATTTTAATACTTCTTAAAGTCGTATCTAAAGTCAGTTTTAAATGGCGCCGTCTTTTCAACACCCATGATGGAGAAGTTCAAGCTGCTCTCTGAACCTCTCCATAGGTTCATGTAATCCGATGATAAGGTTAAACAAATCAAGAGAGCGGAAATGTCACGCATTACATGACATTTCTGTAATAATTCATTCATAAAAAGACAAACAGGAGAACAGCTCAGGACGTCTGTTTTACATTTCCGTTGTTCAGGTTATGGAGATATCAGCATTTGTTTCAGTGTTAAGCTAATTATGAACTGGATCCATGCAGGAACGATCATCTAGCACTCTTATTTTAAATGGAGCGTCAAGATATTACCTGAATTACAATAAATGCAAAGAAGCGTGAGGACGCGCTGCAGTTTCACGGTTTGATTCCCGGGCTTTACGTGGAATAAACGGGTGTGAAGGAGGAATCCCAGAGGGGGAGGTGAAGGACGGAGAGAGGAATCCGAGTCGTGTGCGCTGGAGTGGAACAGGGATTAATTACTGAAGGTGCTACAGAGCTTCACGGAGATCAGGAGGGCCCGGCCGCGCTTTGGCCACAGCTCCCACTAGTGGCCCAACAGCAACGCTTCATCGCTTTCGGTGGGCGTGGTTGTGTACACGTCGCTAAAACGGGGTCTTGTGCGTCTCGTGCGTCTGAATGAGCCTCTTGTCGTCGCACCAGTCCAGTCACACACCTCACACCTCCAACCCTCCGGATCCAACCTGGCGGTTGGACAATGGCGCCGTATCGATCGCGCGTGGCTCAGACTCCTCGGAGGAATAAAGAAGTGGAACCCAAACACACACACACACATACACACACACACGCGCACACACACGCAGCCATCTGTCATGGCTGTCGCCAGCCCGGCCGCTATCTCCCTCTGTAAATGGGGCAAAACACACAAAATAATGGAGTGTGTGAGACGGATGGGGGCGAGCAGGGAAGCACCGCCCGGGGATCAGTCGTAACCCGGCGGTGGGTTTCCTCTCTCAGTCCTCACGGCCTCTCCGCTCGCAGGCGGACCGTCTTTTCGGGTGCCGGTTGTCCATCAACTCCTGAATATCATTACATGCGGGCCGGCTGCTGAGGAAGGCGACGCCTGCCTTTAATTAAATCCAGGAAACACGGCGAGGGGAGGCGGTATGGTAATGGAGCCCGTCTCATTAATAGTTGCAGACATATCTCCCCGTTGGATCGGCGTGATAAACCGCACGTGGTTTGTCACACATCTCAAAAATGAAGCTGCCAAGGACAAGGAGTGCACAAGAAAGCTGAGCCTGGGAAGCAGCGAAGCTGTGAATAACAAACGCAGCCATTGTCTCGACTCTACCCTCTTTACTTTTTACAGTCGTGTCGTGTGTTGGTCTATTAGTGTGTGTTGTGTTGTGTCGTGTTTGCAACACATTTGCTGGGAATTGAGCTTGTGAGAAGAGCAATGGACGAAGCTGCAAGAAGCTCAATATTTGATCAATTTTCTCCGTCACTTATGAGCTTTTGTTTAAAGCACGATTTCCATCCATCTGTCCACGTTGATGGAAAAAGACACTTGACAGGTACAGATGCATCCACCCATGCAGGCTTTCAGAACAATTAGATTCTTTAGCATGCCTCTGAATCATGAGAGGTTGTTAAGTACCTGCAGAAACCCGAGAAACGGAACACAAAACACCTGCAGCTACCTTAAAAAAGCCTCAACGTTACATCTCTACAGCTCAGCAGCCTCAGATTTCTTCCTTCTGTCATTAATATTATTATCAGTTACAACATTAAACCAACTGAAATGAAGAACAGACGCCTGAAAGCTTTATTTAATGGCCGGAACCATACCTGTACAGTCTGACTTCCATTCTCAGTGCTGTCAAAACCTGCCGTGTTCTTTAGATCTATTGAGTGTTTTAGTACCAAAATGGACCAAAAAAAGACCCACGAGAGGCTCCAATCGAGGCAATAAAACTATATAGTAAATAGCAAAATTTTCAAAGAGCACATACATTTTTTAAGAGCAGCAACACAAGACGACATTGAGACCTGAGCTGAGATGATGTTGAAGCTTCCATGAAAGCTAATTTCTGTCTAATTCGTCTCAAAATCCTGCTGTCAGGGTGAGGTTGTAAAATCATCCATAATGCAACAGCCATAGGAGAAGGCTTTTTTTTTTTTTTTTTGATATTTCACTGTATTTTGCAGCAGAATGTTTCCTTAAAATTGGCTTTATGTTGAGATTGTAGCCATTTTCTCTCATAATTGTTTGTTTTTTGTGAAAAATGTAAACATTTTATCACATATTCTCTGTGCTACAACAAAGAAAATCGTTAAACTTTCAATGTAAATGTTATTGTAGCACTATTTTCCAATCTGGCCCGCTCCAGATGGAGCTGGGCTGTCGGTGGCCCCTGAACTAAAACGTGTTCGAATTCAAATTTATCCGAAAATCTGAAAACCTTCATATGGTGGACAGGCCGGGGTTGTTTGGATTCCTCGGATTGGCCGTAAAAGTTAATGTAGACATAAAGTTAACTGCAAAACTAACGGACACAGGGTTCCAGAGAGTTGCTCCTAATTGGGCCGAGTGACTCAGACCGTGATCCAACCCTTTCTAATTTACTTCCGATAAACAGGAAGCTCTTGATGCGAGCGCTGTGGAGCTGTGGGTGTTTTTAAAATATCCACTGGCACCCAAGTCATTTGATTTCCTTTTCAAAACGCGAGTAGGGAGCCAAGTGGGAGGAGGAGGAGGAGGAGGAGGAGGAGGAGGAGGAAGGGGAGAGCAGGACGAGTTTTGAAGTCAAGTGGACAAAAGAGGCAGCAGTGGACAGAAAAAGAACACAGTAATAACTCGGAGATATCAGGAAACGAAAGAAATGAAACACCCGTCAGTGGTGGGATGTACCATCGGTGTGCCTACCTGTGGCTGATCTGCGTCCCCCGCAGACTGGACATGGTTTCTTCCAGGTTCTGCCGCAGGTCAGCGATGTTCTTCACCGTCCTCATACGTCTCGTCTCAGGGTCCTCTCCTGCAGGCACACGATTTATATGATTTACCGAGAAGCTCAGGCCTCACTTACACCCACAGAGGCGGCGACGGCGTCTGACACACGGTATTTCATCGGGCGTCTGGGCCGGGGAAGCCGAACGATGACCGATCGTGATGGCAGCTAGCACGGGTGAGCTTTCCCCGAGCCCTCACTGACTATCTGGAGGCCGCGCGATAAATCAGACTGTCAGGCGGCGCTGCCTGGAATGCTTTTTTATTCTAAAAGAGCGTGTATCAAATCTTCCAGCGATGCTGAAATGTCATGCCGCGACGCCGCGCGACCTCAAACTCTTGTCGGCTCCGTGTGTGTTTCTCCAGCTCCACTTCTGCTCGAAGCCCTTCACACGCTTCGCGTTCTTCCCCGGCGCCGGCTCGCAGATGAAGCACTTGTTTCAGCGAGTCATTAGTCCTCTCCTGAAGTACCGCGGCTAATAAGCACAGGGAGAACACCAAAGTATCTGCTTGTCTGCCTCCATTAGGCCTCTCCGTTAGCTTGTCGGGCTAGCTTGAATCCGTGGGTGGGATCCACAGAACGGCTAATTAACGGGAGGCAGGAGCCACGGCCGGGCTGCTCTCCGCTTTCCAGGTGCTTCCAGAGGCAGAGATGAACGAACCGGATTTTACTGGACAATACAGCGTGATGGCGAGACGCTATACTCTGTGGGATTCCTTAAACGTTAACAGACATCAAACTGTTGTGTTTACAGGGGAAAACGTACAGACGGGTGGAATAGAGCAAGTTTATCTGACGAGGCTGAATGTCAAAAACAGTGTTTTTATATTATGCCACAAGTTAGCACAGAGATAAGAGTCAGATCGCACGTCAGAAAAGAAAAATATGTACAGAAGGAGGTTTTTCAAGCTCAAATGTGAGGCAGACCTTTATTGGGGAGGGAAAAAAGCGAAAGTGCTGAGCCAGTTTCCTTGGATGACTATAGGCATGAAAAATCAATTTCAGACTCGACCTCGAGGCTTTGGGATGCAGTTTCCAGGAGAAAACGTTGTACACACGACATTTGAATAAAAATCCAGCGTGTCTGTTTTGCATGGCGATGGATCCTGCCTGCTCGCCTCCGCCACGCTCAAAGGAGCGACGAGATTCAAACAGACAGCCGCCGCCTCGCCGATTCTGCACGATGACACCGGTCTTCTTCACCGTGTGACAAACACACATGGTTAGAAACGCTCGGTTTAACAGGTACAATGGATTTGCTGGAGACCCTCCTGTTGCTGGTGCCACTGGAAATGTTTCAGTCCGGTGTTCTCTCTGACGAACGGAACCGATCCACCCTCATTTAGACTTATCTTTAGGATTCATTGCTTTTACTCCGCCACCAATTAGAGGACTCGGTGAGGGCGACACCGCTCCGGTCACGTCGTCCGACCTCCCTGACTTCCAGGACACTCGACAATACCAGATCTGTGTTCACTCGGTTTTTTTCCACCCCTTATTATTCAAAATTAAGTCAGGATTTGACCTCAATTATACTACAGTGTGCCGTGTAATGACCCGACAGAGTAAAGAGCGCTGTGGTATAATTGAGGTCGTGGCAGAGCACACGGAGAGGAAGGTCACGGTGAGGTCAACGCGGCGTTTAACCTCTGACCCTGCGTCGGATGTTGACTCTGTTGCGGCTAATTAAAGATCAGTGAAATATCAATATGTCATTTTTAACCCGTCCTCCTCTGATGCTCCTCTTTGTTACTACTTACACACACTTACACACACACACACACACACACACGGCTGGGTGTTAATACAAGTGTCAGACTTTCCTCAGATAATTCTAGTCAAACACAGATTTCCTGCCACCGCTCGTCCGTTACCATCATAGCGGTGACTAAAAAACACAATGAGGCTGGTGTCAAATTACACTCAGTGCTTCTGATCAGACAGTGGATGGCCAGTGAGACTGTTATTTAGGGTAAATCCCCAGGTTCTCCAGTCAGGTTAGCGTAGAATGACCCGGCCATGATTCTGTGTTACCGCCAGCACACAGCGTCTCCGGAGTTAATTCACTCTGCGATGCTTCGCTGTCCGACGTCGACCTCCCCGTGAGATCGCCTTCCCCATCAAGGAAGATCTAATTACACTCTCCATATAAAGTGGTATTAGCGGGTCTGGCCCTGGAGGCTTCCATGTAAATCAACAATACACACACACACACACACGGCGGTGTGTGAGCGCGTGTGGAGAGCAGATTTACATGATTTGCAAACAGAAGTCTGAAGTCGTGCCACAGGTGAATTAAAGAAACACACACTGGAGCCTTATTGATCTGAAAACACGTGTATGACCAAATCTCTTGTTTCTAACGATCCAAGCTGAAAGCTCCTCACACACACGTCCAGTTTCTGCGTCAGTGTCCGACACCGCACCGAGGTGAAAAGCCACAAAGCATTCATTTGGATTCAAGCCGGCGTCCCACTGCTGGCCCGGAGAGCAGAGGACGCAGCCAAACGGAGACCTGGAGGCGGCCGCTACACCAATTACGTGCTTGTTTTGGAGTGTGGGATGAAAAAAAAAAAAAAAAAAAAAAAGGGAAACACACACACACAGATCATCACAAACACACCTGCAGTAAAGACGATGGCGGTGGAGACGCCGCCACATTAAGCCAACGGCTGCCGTTTAGGACCGGCGCGTCGACACACACTCCAGCCCACTTTACTACCCCGCTCACATGCCAGCTCACCCTCCGCTCCCCTCGCTCTCAATAATGCATGTCAGCTGGTGCCGATACCCCTCGCCGCAGCTGCGCTCCATCAGGGCACCGTTGCGGTCAGTTATACTGCTAACAAATGCGTGCGCGCTCCTGAAGTGTCGGGCAGTCACGCCCGTGTTGCACCAGAGGTCTCCAACCTCACACTTGGCTCTGGTCTCAAAACACGTTGACGGCAAGGAACTATCTGGACAGGCGTGGACCGACACAGGCAAACACACTTTCTGAGCTGAACGTGGAGCGCTGCTGGTGCCCTCAACAATCGACCAGCCCTCTGACGGTTAATTATACACCAGGGCTGTCAAACACACTTCATTTCAGTGACCACAAGCAGCTCAGTTTCATCTTGAGTGGGCCTCATGGGGAAAATAGCCCCAAAATAACCTTTAAAATCAAACTTTAAAGTTTCTCTTTGTTGTGGCGAAGAGTTTATGTAATGAAAACGTCTATGTTTTAATGTAAACCCAAACAATTACTGTAGAAAATGACTTCACTCTCAACATAAAGCCAACTTTAATAAAACATTCTGGTGGAAAATACAGTGAAATGTTCTAAAACAACTTCTCCTATGTTGCATTATGCATGTTTTTATGAACTCGGCCTGACAGCACGGCTTTGAGGCTGATGCGGGTTAACTAGCTTTCGCCGATATCTCAGCTCGGGTTTCAGTGTCGTCTTACTCTTAAGCAATATGTCAAAGAACTCATTGTTTTTTTGGAAATTTTCACCATTTACTCAGAGGATTGGGGCCCGGATTGGAGCCTCTTGTGGGCTGGCTTTGGCCCACGGTCCTTATGTTGGACACCCTCTGTATAGACGATCAGGATTGGAGTACAGCTTTGAAGCTGCATTTCATTCACCCAACCTACAAACTCTGGATTTTAGCAGCATTTCTTTTTTTAAAGCCCACAAGCAAAAACGCAGGTGTATGACTAAAAATGTACACACACACACACATCCTCCATACGAGCCTCCACACGCAGACGCGTTAATAATGAGCTATTGATCACACGGGCTGCGTGATTCACACGCTGTGGGAGAGGCGCAAGTAATAAAAGCTGTTTGACTGGAGGAGGTGTTGATTTTCCATTATCTCCATCTCGAGGTATTCCTGTTTAATGCTGCATCATGCCTCAACCTGCTGGAGGTAATCTTCAAAATATTCCTATAGCTCAGCCTGCAGCGCTGAACGCCACACTCTGGTGCATCCGTGCGGTCGCAGTAATTGCCTCTGTTGTCACAGCTGAGCAAAAAATGTCCCTCTTATCAAGCCTTCTTCTGCTTTCACATCAAAGCCGGGTTTATGCACGGAGCGGAGTTACGGACTTCCGTCGCATATGGAATTCTACACCCAGCATTCACAAATAGTGAGACCTCTCTCAAGCTGAGATGCAGCGCGGCACACAGTTTGACTCCTTGTGCAAAATTCACAGTGTAGCATTTAACAATGATGCGCACACACACACACACACACACACACACGCAAAAGGAAGGAGTGCCTCATTTGCACACTGTGACAGAGTGAATGCAAGAGTGCAAGTGACAGGGAGGATGTGTACGTGTGAGTGCCATCTTTTCATGTGAGTGTCAACAAATTTAAAGTGGAAGTCTTTTGAGAGGATGCATTTGAGACAGAGAGTGTGTGTGCGTCTGCATATTTATGCACAGATTCACTTTAAATGTGTGAAACTCCGGTCCTTGCGGGCCGGTGCTCTGCATGTTTTCGGTCTTCCCTTGATTGCAGCACACATGATTGCAACGAGGAGCGCATTTACAAGCCTGATAACATCAACACTGGATTCCAGTGAGCTGAAGCTGGGAGACGCCTACAGCGTGCAGGACGGGGGCCCTCCAGGTCTGGAAAAGGCGAGGTATATTTTCCCCACCACTGGGATTAAGACTGCAAACACTTTATAGGTGGAATTCAGCGCTGTCATGTTCTTAGCTTCACATTCTGCTAAGCAAGTTTCGATTTTAACGGCTTGTCATGATAATCCCTCGTCTTCAGCCCACAAATTCCGCCTGGTAAATATCCCGCATGCCTGAGTGACTTTCCAGACTTACGTGGGCGAGGCTGTGTGTGCAGCACCTGCTCCAGGTCGCCCAGCATGGTGAGGATCACCTCCTTATCCAGCTGAGCCGTCCCCTCGCGAGGACCCCCCTCCGAGACCTCCTCTGCAGCCCAGTATCCACTGTCTTTCTCCTTTCCGGGCTGTTTCCCAGCCTCCCTGCCCGCCGCCGCCGCCACCGCCGCCTCCTGGTCGGCTCGCCTGCCGCCGCCCTCCTCGTCCGCCCCCGGCCCCTCCCTGGACCTCCGCTGCAGCTCGCTTCTTGGGTGGCCGCCGTACGACGCCCGCTGCGGCCGGCCGCCCGCCGCCGTGCAGCGCCACGGCACCGGGATGAGCGAGTGCTCGGACTGGGACAGCACCTTGGTGAGGGACAGCGACAGGGACCGAGCCCGGGTGCCCCGCGCGCCCCCGCCCCTCGTGGCCGCCTCCTTCCTCGGGCTTCCCTGCAGACTGCCGCCCGTCCTCTGCGTCGAGGAGGAGAACGAGGATCTCTGAGGCTGGCAGAGGCGGGACGGCGGCGGCTCGTCCAGCTCGAAGGAGTACACCCGCTGCTCGCCGTCGCTGACCAGGGTCAAGTTAGTGAGCGAGCGCTGCTTGATCCGCAGGTTGAGGTTGTCGGGGAGAGGCTGGGGAGGCCGCCGGGCCGGGCTGCCTCCCTGATACACCGAGAACTCTGCTCCGCGCTTCATCTCCGCTCGCCGCTTCCCTCCCTCCTCTTACCTCCGCGCTGAAGCTGTGCGGGCGAGGCGATCTACCTGTGCCGCGCTCGCCGTCTCACATCTTGGCCGCACTGTCACTGAGGGAAGAGCCGGAGGAGAGGCAGAGCGGGGTCTCCGGGTCCCACGCCTCCCCAACGAGGTCCGGTCTCCGAGAGAAAACCTCCCTCCTAGGCATGCAGGTCCAGTCCGGATCCATCCTCCGTCCAGCCCATACTGAGAGAGGCTCAGGCGCTCATCTGGTCCGCACGCCGCCTCTCTGTCCTCTCGCTTCGCCACAGTCAGGGGCGTGGATGAACGAGCCGCTACATCTCCCGCTTCCCTCTCTCTCTCTCTCTCTCTCTCCGCTCTCACACTCTTTATCTGTCCCTCCCCTCACAAATGACAGCCTCTATTCAGTCACTCTTATCTATCTGCCTCCACCTTCTGTCTCTCCTTTAATTACCGCCTCGCCGCCACACTTCCCCGCCTCCCCTCTGACTCTCCGGCGGTTTCCCCCGGTCCTCGCGGGCGGAGAGCGAGCCGGTGCTGAAGCCGGCGAACGGGCTCTGCCTGCCCGCTCGCTCCAGCATGCAGCCTGCAGCACTCTCTCTCTCTCTCTCTCTCTTTCACTCTTTCTCTCTCTTAACCCTCCTCTCTGTTTATCACCCTCTCTTTTCCTTAATCCCTCTCATTCGCTGACTTTCTGTTCAGCTGTTACCAGACCCCTCCGCCTCGCTCTCTCTCTCTCTCTCTCTCTCTGACAGTGAGTTGTTTGGACGGAGCACCTGAACGCTCGCTGCACCACTCCGACCACCGCACTTAATTAAATACCATCTTGAGGAGCTACAGCGGCGAGCCGGCAGCTTATCGCGGATCAACAATGAGACCGCAGAGCCAACATATTCCCATCAATCAATGCGGGCGTTATTAGCCTTGTCTCCATTAGTCACAGCTGTCTTGCAATCATTCCCTAATCCTGGTTACTGATTGCTGGAAGACACCGGGAGCTGTTGCCTCAGAAACCGTGATCCTAATCGGTGTGAGCGGGGTGTGAAGAGTTCATCATGACGACACATGTAACGCTATCCAATCTTCACGGATTATGGTTTTTATTACAATGTGCCTTCAAAGTTATTAATGAAATTTTCAAAGTTCATGACACTAAACTAGCTATCCTGCTATTTAATATGAGAATACCTTTGAAATATGGACTCTGCCATTTAAATATCTCGGCGGTTTATCATTGAACCTGTTGCTTTATCATTGGTTCATATGAAAGAAATCAACTCAAAGCAAAATCTTATGCTTCCACATTCTGACCAGTAACAAAAACAACACGACTCACATTGTCGTCTTTCTTTGAACCAATTGTCACTGCGGACATTGTTGGATATGTGAACTGAGCGAGCTTGTCATGTGGCGACTGCGGCATCCGTACCCACGAATTTCTGTCTCGGACACTCATTTCGGAAGGATGCGAGCCGACGGAGTCGTGTGACAACGGAGAGCGAGTGTGTGAGACGAAGCCCGGACAAAGGCAGAGGTCTGCGCTGCAGTCTAATTTTAACCGGTAAATGACGGCCTTTGGCAAAGCCGCGACCGGAGCAGAACATCTGGAATGTCGCCGCCGACCTGACATCCTATAATCACGTGTTGTTTGTCCACGTTGAGCTTGAAAAGATTGAGCTTGACGTCTTATTTGTCTTAGGACAATTCAATCGATTTCTGGTAATATCAATGTCTGTTGGGTGGAATGGACCAACTCGTGGTGCTGCATTGCTAGCTTCATCACTTCTAGCGTTTCCATGTAAACGGACATCGTTTTCAAAATGTTGCCATATAAACACAAAACCTTTTGGAAATTAACGATGTGTTTTCTTTTTCAAAACATTGGGCATAAAATGTAAAGTAGAAATATATTTGGTATATACCCTAGCAACAAAATGAAAGTCAAAAAACAAATCAATACAGAGGGGAAAACCAGCCCAATTATAGATCCGACTGAGGGAAAAAAGAAGCTGAACTCGGACTTGCACTTCATTTGCGAATTGCAGAAAACATAATAGCTTCTCTCTGTGCCAGTGGTTTGTTTCTTGCTGGTGTTTTGCCTGGTTTAACCTTCTATCCTGCTCCTGGTCACGAATTGAAGTTCGTGGTTCAAAAGCTCTTTAAACTGGTCAAACGTCCCTCAGCTCACATCCAGTGAACTCTAATTAAAGGACTTTGAAGGCGTCCGCAGCCTTCTTTCTCTGCGAACAGCATTCAGCTGCAGTTTCCAGTAGCAAAGCTCCAGCCTTATAGAAATTGTCCTGCTGTGTGAAGTGTAGATAAAAGCCGGAGGCTTTTTTCAACGTATTTAAACCATATAATTCATTGAAACAATAGCAGGGCAGAATCAATGAAAGGCTAAAAAGCTGCTCAAAAACCACCTGGTAGAACAACCGAGAAAGCTTTAACGGCAGTCACACTGCAGCTCGATGTGGAGTTTATTTAAACGTCTCCACGAAGCCTGTATATCTCACTCTGCTTTCATGCTCGACCGCAAACAAACCATGCCCCTCTGAAATAGCCTCGTTAGTAAAAAGTCTGTGCTTTTGTCAGGGAACAGTGTGAACAATCATATTTGGGAGCATTTAGCCACCTGTTGCTCACCTCACTGTTTACATGCTGACTGCAGAAAGCTTTTAGCAGCACCTCTGTAAAATTACCACCTTGCATAAAGCAATTCAGATTCAAACACATCATAGGAACAATGCTTGAAGCTTCAAAAGAATCAACCATTAGGCTACATAAAGATGATGGGATCCTCTTCTATAAGCATTGATTCTAAGATTAGTTTAACTGAAATAAAAACCACCAAGCAAACTACAAATCTCAAAAAAAACATTGGTTTTACAACTAATTTCTTAAGATTGGCAGACACAACACAACACTGAGCTAGCTAGAGCACTGGCGACTGTAGCTAGCTAGCTGCTGTAGCTAGCGGCAGTATCTTGTTGTTAAGGTTTTTAATTCTATTTTTCATCATTAAAATTGGCTCCATTTTGAGATTGTAGTCGTTTTTAGTAGTAACTCTTTCGTTTTGTGAAAATAGAGACATTTTCATCACGTATCCTCTGCGCCGCAACACAGAGAAACGTAAAGCTTAAATATAAAGATGAAAATACTCAGATATTCACCACTCATATTCTCTGCTGGTCTGGCTGGTGACGTAGCTTCACGAAACGTGTAAAATAAATGTAGTGCATGTTCTGTTGGCATCATGGTGATTCCTGCTGGTGATTATAACAGATGACGGCAGCCTGCAGAGATTCAACCACACACCCACAGATGCTCGCTGTGTCCGAGCATCGGCGCTGACCTTTTCCCTTCACTACATGAAACCAGGGCTGATGAGGAAACCCCACCAATGAGCCAGGAAACATGCTCGCGCATATCCACCACATTATGAACATCACGGCGTCCACAATCCAATCAGTGCTTTTCTCTAAGCTACCGAGCAACAGAGCTGCTGCTCACGCAGGCGTGCGCACGCTCACACACTGACACAGAGAATCAATATTGATACGCTGTTCACGCAGGATGTACCTGATATCTCCTCCAGGCACTGTTTGGCTGTCTTGCTGTAGACTAGTTCTCCCTTGGTGGGGCTGAGGCAGGGGTCGGCGGGGGCCACCATGGTGCAGTCGTTTTCTGAGAATGTCCTACAGGCACCAGGAACAAACAACACACAAGGATTACAAAGACATTTTGGAATATCCACCAAAATCAAAGTGAAACAGTCAGTTAAAATCTGCATGAGGACCATTTTCAGACATTTATTTTTCATTTGCAAGGTCAATGAATTATTCCTATTTTACCTTTCCAGCAATGTCAGCATGTGTGGGACTGTCTTTCTTTCTTTCTTTCTTTCATTTTTTTAAACTTCTTCCAAATGGTGCTGCACTGACAGCATTCAAATGAAAAGAACTGAATTAGCCTGCTTCCTTACAGACATCATTTAACGCTCCACATCAACAAATATGTGTCCCACAAAACATCTCAGACCTTTCTTTAAATCATCAAGGTATCTCCTGTTCCTTCGAATATCTTACTTCAATCTGATAATAAAGCAGATCCAGTGACTGTGGAGTGGCTGAAAAGTTAAAGTGCAAACAGCAAGTCAAGCTAACAGATGAAAAAAAAAAAGTCAATTTTGTGGTTTGAGTTTGAATTAAAATCAGAACTTTGCCTCTTTTTTTTGCCTTCAGAGTTTGATGCTCGGGCAAGAAATACGTTTGAATTTCTGAGGCAGCTTTTGGTCACCGTTACATATTCAGCAGATGGACACCTCAAAAGGAGGAGGGGACAGTCTCGGATGGCAAGTTTTCTTGGTGTGTGTGTGTGTGTGTGTGTGTGTGTGTGTGTGTGTGTGTGTGTGTGTGTGCGTGTGCATTAAATATGTGTGCATTGCACACTTCTGCCTGAGCTTGAGCTGAGTTTGTTGATCTGAGGAAACAAGGACAGAGTCCAACACACAGATACGCACACACAGGAAAAACCGCGAGAAAACACCAAACCGTGCATGTGCAAACAGCCGAACAACGGCAGCCGATACACATCCAAACACAGTGACAACCTGCGTTCAGACTACAGCAAGAACACGCTCGCACACACGTGCACAGAGAGGAGCAGAGGCAGATCTAAGAACAAGCGACACTCCCTGCTTTGCATACACACACACACACACACACACACTCCAGGGACCCCCACCACCTGCAGAGCTGCAGATAAAAACTGGCTTCCGATAGTGGCTGCAGCATTAGACTGTGACTTCAGTTCATGTGCAAAATCTTTTTTATTTCCTTCTCTCTTTCTTCCTCTCAGTGGACTCCCTCAGATTGGTAATACTGCAGTACAGAACAACGCAGACCCAGAAGAAGGCCCCGTTTACACAACGTTTTGAGTGAAAACACATGTTTTTTGTTTTTTTTTGCGTTTTCATTCCATGAAAGGTTTTAAAAAGGATATAATTTTCAAGTTTGGCCTCTAGTGGATGCTATTTTTTTGTTCCGCCTGTGTTTTAAGTGACTCCGAGCACTGTTGCCGTGTAAACGGACGCCCAAAACACGATGAAAGTTTTCCGTTTTCACTCGAAAATACCCTACAAACCGGGCCTGAGACGTGGCAGCAAACAAGTTCTTATCAGATCACACAGAATGCTTTCCATTTCCTTTCGTGTAGACAGGGCAAGATTAAAATGAAACACTACTATCAACAGTGTTTGACTGACAGGCGGTAAAACGACGCCAATCGACACATCTGAATGAATCTGAATGTATTTCTACTGCACTTCTATGTCATTTTGTTTCTAAAGTGCTCTGTGGGCTGAGGGGGCAAATCGATTCTGCACACCAAGTGCAGCAAAAACTTGGCAGCAACAACAACTTCAAGCAGGCAGACAAACAGGAAACGATAAATTTGGCCAAAGCAGATGGTAAATTTCAGCACAGCGGGGGGGATTTCACACTATTGTATGCATGCCGATGGCTCCGACTGAGGTAGAAGATTTCCTGAAGTGTGCAAATGCACACAAGAAAATATCTTTGAAGAGGGTGAAGCACACTCTACCTCCGAGGCATCAATAAATTAAACCACTAATGGTGATTAGTTTAAATTCATCATTATTTGATGTGTGAAAATGACTTCCCGGGGGCCTGGTCACAATAGGAAATTTAAAAAGGTTCGAGACAGAATCATTTTAAAGAAAAAAACACATTCTGCACGCTCCATTTCCCTGGCTACAGTCGAACGAGGACTCTCTCGTCTCCGTCCGAGCTTCATAATGTTCCCTCTGAAACTTGTGTGTGACATCCCAGATGGTGAACCCACTTCCATCCACACTCAGCGTGCAGTTTCTCTGCTCGCTGAGTGGGCCGCCTGCGCTTCTTCCCATTCTCTTTCCATTCTTTGTAACTGCCTATCACTCTCTATCTGCCCCACACTGATAGCCACAGCAAGTTGCGAAGTGTGTGGGATTAAAGTAATGCTAATGCCGGATAGAGGCACCCTCCAATGTGGCGGAGCTGACTGTGCAAGACGGAGGAGGGAGTTGAAAGAGGGAGAGAAGAGGTGAAGGATTAAGTCTTGTTTAATGGGATTCCTAGCTGCCTTTCTCTCTCGGTACAAAGGCATCGCAGAGATTTTGGCAGGTCCTCTGTTTTCCTCCCGTTGGATTTACCCACTTCCCGCACCCCTGATGGCTGTAGCGTCAGACAACCACGAGCCAGCTGCGTGCATCAAAACAACGCCGGGATGAATGGAGAAGACGAGTTCCTGAAGGTTCCCGAGCGCTGCCAATGTCTGGATGCTCACATCAAAGATGAAACCCAGACAGTTAAATAATAGGATCTGGCAAGCAGCAGGAAGTGGATGCTAATTTGTTCTGTAATGACTGTGAAGGGATGTGGAGGCGCGAGCAAGATGCACGGTGGGGAGCGCCAGCTGATCGCTGGGAGAACTCCAAGATTACATAGACTGTGTGTGAGCGGCTGCTAGCGAGTGTGTCTGAAAGCGTACAGGTGTGACTCTGAGAAACATCGCCAGCATATTGAGCTCTTTTAAGGAGAAATGAAGGGCATGGACGAGGTCGTACACACCTGTACATGAAGGGGGCCACGGTGGCGGTATTGGGGTGGTTGTGCTGCTGCTGCTGGGGAAGCTGAATGACTCCGTTCCCGCCCAGCGCGGCGCCACCGCTGCCTCCTCCCAGCGCGCCGCCGGACCCGGACAGGGCTGAGGTACTGGTGGACGACGTCATGCTGGTCCGTTTGCCCTCCGGGCCCGCCATGGAGCGCTGGATGTAGAAGCTCCCACCCTGGCCTCCTTTGCTCAGCTTGGCTCTGTCGGCCTCTCCTGCCCGCATGTTTCCACTGCTGTTTAAGGCGGCCTGGCTTTGGGTCTGAGCCTGGCTCTGAGGTTTTGACGCACTCGTTGTTGAAGGAGCTGAAAAGAGAAAGAGTTACTTTTCATTATCTCAGAGATCTACTGGGTCAACAAAGCCTGAAGCTTCACCGGTAAGTTCTGAAGTACTCAGAGCTTCCATACGGTACCTTTCAGTCCAGGCTTGGGGATGCCGCTGGAGGCGCCCTCCTTCTTCCCCGAGGATGACTTCCCCCCTTTGGGAATGAGGCTGGCTATTTTGGAGTTCTTCTTGCTGGAGTCAGAAAACGTCTCGCGCTCCTCTTTCGGCGGCGAGCTGTCCTTCGAAGACTTCCCAGACTTGCTCTTGTCCTCCTTGTCTTTGCTGGAGGCCGTGGACCTGCCGCCGTTTCCAGAAGCTTTAGAGTACGAGGTGGACGAGGAGGAGGGTTTGGTGGGCGCCGTGTGGGATGATGCGGAACTCTTTGTGGGCATCTGTTTGGTTGTGGCACTGCTGCTGCCGCTGCTGCACACCGAGCCCGTGGGCGTCAGGCCTTCCTCGCCGTACTCAGACAGGTCGTCTTCCTCCTGCAGAGCCATTTCCGCCACGGACGGAGACGTTCTCGATGCCGATCGGGGGTTAATTAGGCGGAACTTATCGAGCATTGATCTCTGGGGGGGCGCGACTCCCAGTCCTACTTTGGATCCGTCGCCGTCGGGGGCTTGGGGCGAGGGCGTGGTGGACGGCGAGTGCGTGGGGCTCGCCAGCATGGAGGACGTCGCGCTGTGCTTGAGGTTCATGGACTTGCTGCGCCAGGACTTGCCCCCGGTGGGCGAAGGGATGGCAGAGGCCAGCTGCTGCCCGCTGAGGCTGGTGGGGACCATCCCACCCATCCCGCTCCCGTTCATTCCACCGGCCACCGGGATGCCCCTCACCGCCTCTGAACACGGAGAGAAGAGAGAGCGGATGATCACTGAGATGCATTATTGATACCATGTTGTCATATTTTCAAAATTCCCATTTGAAATGCATGGACTCGCTCCACCGTGTGAGGAGCTGGCATGAGTTCTCTGCTCATGAGCCACTTCTCTCTGGGCTTTTTGGCATCCGTGTAAATTGGTGTGGCTGTTTCTCTGTGTTAGCTCTACGACGGACTGAATGTTGGTGGGAATCTGCCCCAGGCTCTAAGACCCTAAAATCCCTGAAAACACACAAACAGGTCCGAAGCTGATGAAGTTCAAGGGACGATTTAAATATTTGTGTTTCTAAATGCACACATTATTTTCAATGTTCCTCCCAGATATTACATATAATTCACTAGAAATGCAGAGAACTGCATAGAATCAAAAAAATATGGAGGATCAAAGATTCATGGACGTGGTAAATACGGAGGTGAGGACGGTTGGAGGCGTGCGATAAGGTGAGATCAGGCAGATGGTGCACTGTAGCAACCCCTAAAGGGTTCGGCGTGCACAGAGCAGGGATGCAGCTTCTTTAATTTTGCTCTGCTTTCATGTACCTCACCCGTTTCTCTCCCGTTCTCGACGGTGAGGCAGTTGCCATCGAAGTGACTGACGGCTGTGGGTTTTCTCAAGCAAATTATTAGTTCAAATTACGAGCAAAACCTTGACGGGCCTCAGAAAACTCCGCTGTCATCCTGCTGTCTGTCTGCCAGCACGGTTAAAACACACATTCAGCTCAGAAGTCAAGCAATTACAGGAAACTTTCATGAGATGTCAGCCGAGAAACGAGAGAAAAACAGGAGGGTTCAACCCTCACATGGACAGAACGCTAAGTCAAAGCAGCAGATTCCATTTATTTAGTCTAACTTTGATGCTTCTGCTCTGAACAATGCTGCACCTTCGCGTTCGACCTGCCACCCTGTGATTTGCGCTTCTTATTGGGCCGTCACAGCGTGTTTGTCAGCGTCGAACAGCAGTTCCAGGGGACAGGTCGCCATGCTGTTGCCATAACGACAAGCGAAGCAACACCAGACATCCAGCCTCGCCCAGCGTCAGTGGTCAATCAGGTCGTCACGTCTTGTTTTCTCTTCTTTCATCCTCCCGATTATTTCCACTGTAATGTGGAGTATTCCAATTGGATCTGTATGTAATTGAACTCATTTGAACATTTGAACTACTGCATTTACGAGAGGTTTTGTCAATATTCTGCATGGATTTAGCAAATTTAGGACCCGTTTCCAAGTGAAAAAGCAAAAATGTCTTTGTTTTTTTTGGTGTGTTCTTATGAGACAGTGCTCGGCGGTGGAACTTTTTTGAAAATGCTCTAATTAAGTCTCAGTGGGAACAGGCTAGGGAAAGTGCAACAACAATGTGTTTTCACGTGAAATGCCGTACATACGGGGTTTTAGGTTCACACCACAAACAGAAGCGGGCAGTAACATATTTCTAATTCACCTTTTTCTTTACTCTGGAATGAAGCATGTTTAGAAAGGAACCGAAGCATGGTCAGAGGAGTCTCACTACTACTCCACCAGTGAGCAGACCTAAAAGCCGAGCCACACTAACAGCCTGTAACATGTTTCTGCTCCGGTCGCTGGCTGTCGACCTTTGGACGCCCCGCACAAAACCGTTTTCTCCCTCTTTATGTGAACAGAATCGGATATTAAAAGGAAATTTCCCTCTTCATAAGAGCAAGAACGATGACGGGTGGCGATAAAGAGGCGACGGAGTGACAACATGAAGTTATGCAGCATTAGACAGTGTGTGTGTGTGTGTGTATGTGTGTGTGTGTGTGTCTGGCTGTCAGTCAGGGTTCAGCTGGCTCTGAGTCACTGCCAGTGTGCAGCTTCAAACCCCTCCAGGCAGGCAGGCGGGGAGGGGAGGGGAGGAGGGGGGTTCGGCACAGACACTTTAACCAGCTTAGGCTACTGACAACATCCTCTGAAACCTTAAAACTCGCCTTTCACATTACTCAGACAAGGAGATGGTGTGAGGATGAAAACAGCTAAAAACAAACAGGCTTCTGCTTTACTTTCCTTTAATGAACATTTGACGCCTTCGCTGCAACTTGTAGACCTCGCTGTTCAGAGTTTGTGGCTAAATCAGCGTTTGCAGGTGTCAGTGTAACCTGTAAACCTGACGGTATGCAGGCGGGTTGTGTGAGAGGGTATTTGCACGACAGCGGAGCCTCCTGTTGTGTGTGTGTTCTGCACGTTGCCCTTTTCTGCCTGTTTAAAGGGCAGCAGCCTGGCAGCCGGCCTGTTTTCCTATCACGGGCTGCCAGGTGGGAACGCTGCGATCAGGCGGTCTGAAACGCCCGTCTCTCCGTCGCTGGCTTCCGTTTCTTTTCGGGCAGGTCATGTGATGCGCTGTGATGAACGGACGCAGAATGTATGTGCGCCTCCAGAGCTCATTTCACAGATATTTCATGAAGATGAAAGAACGGGTTCAGCGGCTCGTGTGATTCCGTCCTCAGCGTCACTGTTTGTGCATCCAGTCAATTAACCCCGTCTTTAAAGATCTTCCCCATCCCCGCCCCAGAGGCTGTTAGCGGGGCCGCCGCCGCCGCCACTTTCTCACCGTGCAGTGACTTGCCGTTGCCATGGCAACAGACTCTTCCTTTTTATTTATTTATTTATTTATCTAGTTTTTTTTTTTTTTGCCTCAGCAAACCGAAGGAATGAAAAGCCACTTTGCCCGGGAGGAGACGGACCCGAGGCGAACGGCGCATCGTTTACAGAAACGAAGAGCATTTAAATCCACACGTTTCTTCTGACGGATGCAACGAATACACACTTTCATCGGCCTGTCATACACAACCTGGGTCTGCACAATTTGATTTTTTTTCTATTCAATTACTTTGCTAATTTTACACACATTGACACGTCTTCAACTTCATCTTGTAATTCAAGAACAACTTTAGTTCTTGAAATTCCAAATAAATACCAACAACATTCCATCATGCTGAGTTACTGTGGATAAAAAAACACTAACGGGTTCACGTGTCTCTTCAGGATGCTACTTAGTTCATAAAACCCATAGAAATCTCTTTACAGATCGAAACATCTGCCAATAACCAGATAAATCTGCTCGCTTAGTAGGATTGATCTATTTTATAGTAGAATTGATCTATTTTACTGTTCTAATGTCTCCCAAAACCAGCAAGGATTATGAATAATGTAAAACATGCTCGTATGAAATCAAAAATTACTGTCATATGATCACTCCACTGGAGGAAATTGAAGCAGAAATCTAAGACAATATAACAAAAATGCATTTTCTATTAATGTGTGTGTGAGACTCTGGACACAGACTTAATGCTGTAATTTAAGCCTGATTAAACATTGAAGCATTAAACTGGTTGGATCATGTGGTTAAAAAGCTCTACAAGATCAACAGGTTCGCATTAGATCAGTAACAGGATGGAGAACAATTCCTTTGTAAAATAGTCAGATTTCAGGAAAAGGAAAGGTGTTTGTGGCGCTCCCCGCTCTGTTTGTATCGTGTCTTCTGCAGCCTCTGCTACCTGTTTGTGCCCACAAGCTTCTGGCTGCACTGCTGACATTTCCCCCAACTATTGATTTTTCTGTTCTTTCAAGCTTTTTTGTTTTTTTTTGTTAAATTTCAGTCCAAAATACAGTTTCATCTCCCCCGCGGTGCGGCTCCAGCGCCTGCTGTCTTATCTTGGGCCTGTCTTCTCTGAAACATTACAGGATGGGCCTGTTCAATACAGCAGGATGATACGGTGAAAGGCCTTTCCGGTGAGTTTGCATGATCTCCCTGAGCCTGCATGGTGATGCTCGATCTGATAATTAATGCTCCTCTTCAGTTCCTTCTGTTTCCCACTAAAACTCTAACCACAGAGAGTGAGGGGGAAAAGGAGTAATTAAATCTTTGTAATTGGACGTGTTTACAGATGGAGCAGAAGGAGGCTGTTAAAGCAGCCACCTTTACTTTTTTTTTTTTTTTTTTGAATAATCATCTGAGTATTGAATAAAACGCCACACACTCTCACGCTCAGCCGCTACAAAAACCCTCCTCTCCAAAGCATAATGGCTCTCATTAGCCTGATCATGCTCGGCGCAGCAGCTGCCTCGACTCGCCCCTCCGGTCATCCCTCAGATGGCTTTCACCCACTTCCACTCCTCCAGCTCACGGCTTCGATCAGAGCTGGGGATGATTCAGCAGACTGGTTGGGTTTGGTGGAAGGAGGGGAGGGAGGGAGGGAGGGAGGGAGGGAGGGAGGGGGGGCTGATAGTCTGAGTTGTGTCGGTGGTGCCATCAAGTGGCCGTGCCGCAGAATGGAAAGCAGTAAAACTCCCTGACCTTAAAAAAAAAAAAAAAAAAAAAAAAAACGGATGTGGAGAATCCCCGTGAGATTTTGGGGTTGTGAATACCCCCCCTCCCTCACCCCCCCTCCCTCACCTCTGTCATTGCCGCTGGCGTACTGAAGAGGCTTGCTCTTGTCGATGCTGTTGAAGCTCTGGCTCCGGCGGTTGAGGTTGGACGAGCCCGGACTCCTGGAGGCCCCGCTGCCTGCAGCGGGAACTCTGGACGGCCCCGGCAACCTGCGGGAGGAGAAGAGGAGGAGGCCAAACATAAGGCCCGCGGGTCAGAACCGGGGATCCACATCCACCGGGAGGTTTGAGCTTTCACTCTGCTCTCTCTTCCACACACATTTTCCAGGAATCTCTCCCTCCTGACGGAGCTGCCAGCGTCAGACGCTGATTTGCCACGCTGCAGCTGGAGGATTTTCACGGCTCCCAAAGGAGCGTTAAAAGAATCATCCCTTCAAAAGACATGTTGTTATTGCAAAACGACTTTTTGCATTGCACTTGCATGCACTCCGCCAGATGCTTTCATCCGCCTGCGAGCGAGCCAGCTCCCCTCCAACAAGCCGCCTGGCAGCTGGTCCGCAGACCCCCGTAACCTGGACGCGCTTCAGCGCCGGATGACTTGGATGAACCGAATCCAGTGATCATGTTTCATGCCTCGGGTGCGATTGTTTCCTTCACCGCAATTATTTTTCGGTCTTTTGTGGAACTGCAGGCCGAGAAAAATGCAAAGAAACAAACTGAAGGTTTAAAATGGTGTGGATTACCTAAAGAAGGTTGGCAGAGCGAAAATGAAGTGAATAAGTCCAGTTGGAAGCAGATAATGGTGGGCCATAGGGGGGAAATACTGCAGAGTGGTGCATGATGGGAGATTTGGAAGCGGGTGGATGCAATGCTGACTGAAAATGAAGTGGGAATAATTCATGTGTCTTGGATTACAGCACTGCTTCTGGTGGACAGCGTGACTTTGAGGCTAATCATGCTAACGCTAGTTAGCTATTTTTCACGGCACCCCGGGTCTCAGTGTGGTGTTGTGTTCACTGTCCTTAAGAAATCCGTGAAAAACTATCATCAGTGAGTTTGTGGAAATTGTTTACAGTGTGCTAGGTGGGTTTACAGGCCGGAGTGGAGCCGCCTGCGGCCCAGCTTTGTCCCACGGGCCTCATGTTTGACACCACTAAACCTTCTTCCTTGTCACCCTGCGAGCGTCGCTCTTCACGTCAGCTGAACTCTGGAGCGCCTCGCCGCCGAAGTGTGCTGAAGAAATACATTTGAAGGAAAACAGATCTGAACGAGCCGCTGCCTGAGAGCGGTCACGCTGTCCCCTGACAGCGGTAATCAATTCGCCATGCCGGGATTTGTCACTCGTGTCTGCGTTGCAGATGGAGCCGAGATGTCGGACGGAGGGTTTGGGAGTCTGCGGTGGTCGCAGCCTCTCATCGGGGGGAATAGAAAAACCAGAAAACGTGCCATCTTGTCTTTTGCAAAAGCAAACAAATTGAGAGTCGGACTGATGTGCGGCGCCGATAACAGCCTCCCTTCCTCCAGCGTGGTTCACTCGGCACACGGGAAGCCAAGATGAACTTCGTCTTGAAGTTCTGTTTTCTCCCAATCGGGCCAGTTTTATTTTGATTTGTCACACTAATTCAGAGAGTGAGTGCGAGTCGGAGCGTCCGTCAACGGCAGGGCGACCCAGATCTGATAGGAAACTCCACAAATCAATACCAGGAGGATTCGGTCGGCTCTCTCTCACTGTTTGGTTCTCTTGGAAACGTCAACGTGACGCTCAGAATTTGAGAAAAGTAAAAAAAGCCGAAGATCTGCTTCTTCACACACACACACACAGCTGGTCTACACACACACACACACACACAGCTCCCAGACACCTTGAAAACCTCAAATTACATTTAATGTCTCCTGTAAAAGCTGCCAATAAAGTTTAAATGATCCTTAATCACTATTAAAAAATAAAAAAAGAGTTAGAGCAACCGAGAGAACGATCTTCAGCTCATTTCTTCTCCATATAAACATCTATTTAATCACTGTAATCCAGCATAAAGTATGATTGGGTTTTTTATTTAGATTACAGCCGGGCTACTCCTATAAACACTTTACCACACATACATCAGCAGACGCACTGTAAATGATTTGAATGATATTCTGTAATGTGAATCTTGGTTATTTTTTTTTTCTTCTGTTGGACAAAAAAATACAGTTGAAAACAAAGTTTTCTGTTTTTCTGTCTGACCATTGAAAGAAATCTTGAATCGCCACATTGGGAGTATTATCTTCTTTATGGATTCACAACATAAACTGGATGAAAACAGAAAAAAACGGTTCCCGTTTGATCATTTTTGTGAATGAAACAAGCAGCTGCTCGGCAGACTGGAAACTTCTCCAGTAAGACTCGCAACGAGGCTTCCAGCCCCGGGTCTCCGTGATGCGCTGCGATTTTCTGATGCAACAGGAAACCCAGAAAGCATTCTCCAACAGCTCGGCACTTCTATTATTGCAGCCGAGGGAGATGAATGTTAACTGATTGCAAATTTCTGGATTTACTGCGGAGTCTCCCTGGGAAAAATAGAACAAAGCTCGGTGATTAAAATAACGCACGCAGCGGGGCATCAAAGCAGCGAGCGCCTAATGTGACAGCGCCTGTGCTGAGCCATGCAGCGGCAAAATGTGCAATAATAAAATATGCTTCAGTGCAAAAAAAAAAGAAAAAAAAGAAAACTGACATCAAGAGGCAGAAAATAGGCCGGTTCTTCTCTTCCTGGCATCTCATTTCCACACCGACGGACTGAGACGCCGAGCCATGAGCGAAGCCACTGAGGCGGCGCTCAGACCGCCGGCGAGAATACTGACTCGGAGAGGACAAGAGGGAAGTCGGCCGGTCTCAGAATGCTGATGGAGGGTCGAGAACGCCTCGGTGACACCCACACACCGCCAGACGGAGCGGCGAAGACCGCCGCGCAAATGAAAAGAAAGAGGTCTGAGACGGACAATGAAGAGAGGCAGAGCGAATCCGAGGACGCCGCAGAAAGGCCCGGCCCGGAGAAAACCAGAGATAAACAGGAGGAAATGAGAGAGATTGAGGCAATTCAGATGGAAATCAGAGGTTTCTCCCTTTTATCAGGAGATTCTTTCATCTTCCAAAATACATGTTTGATGATGCATCAGCAGAACGGAGCTGGGAGAGGGAAACGAGGCGCAATCTCTGGACGCCGGCTCGGTTTGTGGCCCCGGTGCCAGATGTGCCAGAGGTGGAGGAGTTGGGCCCGGAGGTCGCAGAGGTCGTGCGAGTGCGTCCGGGTGTATCCGTCCTCCTTAAGAGACGGCGCTGGAGCTGCCAGACCGGTACGGCGTCTGGTCGGGCACATCTGGCCCTGCCACATCTGGCCTCGCCACATCAGGCTTGTTAAGGGGGAAGAAAGGAGGCAGGTGGCGAGCAGACTGCCGAACATCACCCCCTGCTGATCGGATCACGCACTTTAACCACATTAATGCACACAAAACAACCTGCTGTGAGTCAGCTGGGTGATACCTGCATTAACACAACTCTTGTCACGTGTCAGTTAAACGCCGTAATCAGCCTCATGTGGACAGAAATCTGCCCAATCAGCCCCTGTCAGCACCGGTTTGTTTGTTTGTGGACGCGTCTTCGGCCGTGAGCTGACTTTAAAGAGCGATTCTTCCCTCCAAAACAAGGGCGAGCGATGTGAGAGGGCAGATTACCACCCATGGCGCCGGAGCGGTGGCTGCAGAGGGATTATTTGCCGACAACGCTGTTTCCCACCGACTCTGAGCTGGAACAAATGCTGCGAGCGTCAGACAGCTGAAGTGGGGTGTATGCAGTGTGGAGGGGTGTTTCAGGGTATGCACATGCATGTGTGTGTAGTTTGAGTTGTTATCATACCAGTGCATGTGTAAATATCAGCGCAGGCGCCGGAAGAGAACTGATTTTGGTGGATTTTACTAGTTTATACCTTCATTTCATTCACATTCTCTTTTCCATCTTTTGATGAGCAGAATACAAACTTTTCCATACAGTTATTGAGTTTTAGAATCTTCCATACAGCTCCATCCAGCTGGAACTGACCCAGAGCAAAGGCAGGATCAATCTTAGAAAACTCAATTTCCCGAGAGGTCACATGAAAAACACACACTACTGTGCAGGGCCCAAACATCATGTGACTTCAGTTTCCCTCAATCAGGGAATCATCTCTTGATAAAAAGCAGTTTGAGTCCTGATTTCTATGAGCTCCAGTTGCTCTGCATCGATTGTTCTCGGTCATAAAGCAGGTCAGTTTGAGAAACTAGGTCAGAAGATTTGACACGCTGGTTCGGGTCCTGTGACCGATCCGGGTCTAAAAGATCCTTGCGCCAGAGTATTTGTCAAACAGATGTGGCGTGGATAGCGAGTCGTCTGTTGTCATGTGAGTTTTTCTTAATCAGCTGCAGCAAGAAGTGAGGAAACACGCTGCTGAATGTGTCCAAGAGCTGAAAAGCCGATTCGAGGCACAGGTGCATGAAAATCCGGTCTGGACGTACCTGGTGTTTTTCTTCTGCGGCGAGCCTATCCCGCTGTGGCCCGGAGGACTGGCATATCGCGCCGTGAGGCTGAGGAGACAGACGGCGGACACACAGTCAGGACGCTCAGAGGAGGAGACTTTCTTAACGTGATAATGAATGAATGAGAGGAGCCATTCAGGGAGAAAGTGGACCAGGAAGCACATGGCGAACACCGCATGCACATTACTGCGATTCCTCACATGATGGATCACACATGTTTCCCCACCGCACGAGCGTGACTCAGCCAATAACCTCCAGCCGCCGACGCTAAACGGCTCGAGACACTTTCACAGAGCGATCTGAAGAGAGTCGAGGAAATGCTCGGAGCGCCACTCACGGGGTGACTAACGGGAACGCCGCCTCTCACGACAATCACGCCCGACCGGAAGCCGTTCAGCAACTTATAAGAGCCGCGCATCGACAAAGGCGTGCGCTTAATGAGGGTGTTTATTTCCAGGAAACACTGACAAGTCGAAGGTGATGCAGATGTTGTTTGTTCCTGTGTGAGTCTCAAACCGCATGACCGGTTCGGCAGCGCTTTGTTTTTTTATCTTCTGTATCGCAAAACAAGTCGGTAAAAAACTCTCCGCAAACAATTCTGTCTTATTGCTCTCTGGTGCAATAAGGAGCCATTTGACCCTTTCTATTTCTGAAAACTGGTCATTGTTTTTGTGTTTTAGCTTCTGAAAAGTGTTTTTGGTTCATCTTCTGGCACATGTGCAGGAGTAGCGTTTTTGAAAAGTTGCATTTTCACCCGTTTACATGAAAACAGAGTCGTGAAGTTCTGGAAAAACTGTGTTTTGACTCAAAATCGTCAAGTAAACAGGACCTAAAAATGTATCTTTTGGCCCTGCTTTTATTATTTAGACATTTTGATGTTCAAATAAAGGTAAATAATGAAATCTAAGGAGCTGTCACCTCTCGTATATTGAGAAACTAACACAACTATGTGTGCATTCTGTGAGTTTAGACTTAGTTGTGTTAGTTAAGTAATAGAATAACAGTTGATATTAATCTTTCCAGTTTCTTCATGAACTTTTAACACCCCTCCTGCTGCAAACACAACACAAAGCGAGATAAAATTCATCCAAATACACCAACTTCCAGCTCACACAAGGTTAAACGGTTACCTTACGTTTGCAGAAAAGATCCAGAAAAGAGAGTTTTCCTCTGGAGGATGTTGACAGATCAGTAAAAAGCACGAGTCCGTCCAGTGAGCCGTCGGGCCGAGCTTCATCTGGAGGAAGCCTCAGACACAAGCTTCCTGTTTGGACGAGCTTCTAGAACAACTCCCTCCTCTGTGTGTGTGTGTGTGCCGCCGTGGGCCGCCGCTCGGCGAGTGACGGCGGACGAGACGGACAATAACCCGGCTGTGCCGGGCGGCGGCGTGACGCACTGCGGCCGCGACGGCACGCCGGCCGCTCCGTCCGCTCGCCGTGGAATCGGACGCAGACAAAAAGCTTTGGAATGAGAGGTTTGGTTTGTGACGCTGAATAAAACATGAGGCTCCAGTCGTGATGGACGTTTTGGCAGACTCTTCCTCCCGCTTCATTTTCTCTAATGCAGGAGTCCAATAAAGACCAGAGTGACGCACAAGTTTCACGCTTTCCCAGGGCTGATTTCATCAAGCAAGAGAAGCAGAGCCCGGTTTCAAACATTGCTGTGTAAAAGTACAAAACTTTTCAAGATCAAAAATGCAAAAAAACGTCTTTTTACTGTAAACCGGGCTTCAATCTTATTGCTGACAGATTAATATGTCACTATTTATACATTCAGAGCACAGGAGGTTGAATCCAGGTTGAGCTTTGAGGTTTTTCTGTGCAGAGTTTGCATGTTCTTCCTGCGTCTGCACGGCTTCTTTACCGAATATATTGAAAGATTTTTGTGCATTTTTCTCATTCTAGTCAAGTAAAGAATGCCGGAGATGAAGATTTAAAAAGAGCCGTCTGTCTTTAATGTCTCATTCATTCTCCGTTACACACATTTCCTACAGTTCTCACACTCACACACACACACACACACACACACACACACACACACACACACACACACACACACACACCTGCTTCGAGGTAATTAAATCCACCTTAAAGCCACCTGTGATGAAGTGTGGACCGGCGGTGCTTTTCTAATTGACCTTGCAGGTTGTGGTGACCCTGTGTGTGTGTGTGTGTGTGTGTGTGTGTGTGTGTGTGTGTGTGTGTGTGTGTGTGTGTGTGTGTGTTATGCCAATAAGCTCCGGAGCGGCGAGCAGAGCCCGCCGCCGCCGCCGCCGCTGCGTCATGTTAATAATGAAGTATATGACACATGACGTGTCAGGTAATGATGTCTGGCGACTGGGTGCGCCGCCCCCCAAGAACCCAACAACACACACCGCTTCGTCTCTCGCCGGTGTGTTTTGTGCGCCGTTAAATATTCTAAATGGTCCTTAACGCGACCGGAAGAAGAGCGGAGACGGAGATTAATGGACCCTGTCACGCACCCAAATGCCTTCTCAGCGTTTTAATGGGAAAAAGAGGGTCGGGTCTGAATTCTGTGCATCACATTCCTCTCTAAGATAGAGCAATGACACACCAAGACGGGAATACAGTGCTAAAGTAGGACACACACACACACCAGTGATCCTGTGTGGTAAATATCAATAAGTTTCAGCTTTTATATTCACCACTAGTACCAGAAAACAAAGTAAATATCACTGATATCCATAACAAACAGTAGAAAGTCAAATCTAAAGTCTCCGAAGACAAAACACGACGACGAGCCAAACATTTACCAGTTCATGACTCTCGTCCGTCCTCCTCACATCAACACGGGATTTCAAAGAAAGAAAAAAGCTCCAAACTGGTTTAGCCGAACACGACTGTACCTAAGAGCCGACTCGGGCTTGGTCCTCCCGTACGGCGAGCGGCTCTTCCTGTCGCGAGACACGGCGGTGGGCAGGCGCGAGCAGCGCCACACCAGGGGGTCGGCGTGGTCGCCCCGGGACATGGTGCATGAGAGAGGGGGGGTCTAACTGAGCTCTGCCAGGCCGGCGGCCTCCCACGGCTCCGAGCCGTCGCCCTCTGTCCAATGGGAGTTCCCCTCTGAACACACACACACACACACACTAGCAGGTGCTGGCTATAGAAAGATCCTCATGCCAAAGCTGTATACCAAATGTGTGTGTGTGTGTGTGAGATGATTCAATCACTTAAAACCTTCACTTATTTCAAACGTCTATTCTTCTGTCTTATTATCTTGTAAATCCTCTCAGACACGCTCGATCTCCACAGCTTACAGCATCTTATTTCTGGAAAATCTGAATTAAAATAGACACAGTTTTTGAACAGAGGTTAATGAGGTTGGTGTTTTGGTTTGTGGGTGAAAAAAGGAAAAGCAGGAAAACTCAAACAAAAAGGCCCAAAAAGTCTAATTTGAGATTTGAGATGGAAAAACGCAGATCATTTGAAAGATTCCACAGATTTCAAAAACGTTACCATGTAAAACGGGATGAAACGTCAAAACGATGCGTTTTCATTCGAAACGTTGTCGTGTAAACGGCTCTCAGAGCCTCTTCTGCCGTACATTAATTACTCGCTAACATATGAGAATTCAAGGAGAGTCTTTGATGAATATTGATCCAACTTATAACCCTGAGATCAAAACGAAAAAAATCAACATTTGTGGAACTAAACAAATACATCACACTCATCCCTAAAGTAACCATGGATGAAAACATGTCCCACTATTCTTTTTATTTGCAGGGGCAACGAAAAAACCCAGAGAGGTTATCTGAGAGACACAGATTGTTAACAGAAGAGCGAAAAGGTTAAAGTTATTTCAGCATCTCAGAACCAGATGTATCCCAGTATTCTGGGCCTGTTTATGTGGGAAAGTCAGGAGAAAACACCACCGACGGCGGTTCTTCCCTGAATTTCCAGGGCTGGTTTTCGCGGTGTCGGTGCGTCGATCCTTTATTCCCTCCGGATTGTTCTCAGTAAAACACTAACGGTGGTGTGACGGCAGCTTTCTGTTTGAGGCTCATCCTCCATGAACTCCTCCAGCTGGAACTGAAGAAACGGCTCAGATGAATGGCTTACTGGATCTCAGACAGACACGGACCGACCCTCCGACCTTTGCTGTGGCCTTCATTCGGCACTGAGACGTGATTAACTCCTCATCCCAGAGGGCCCAAACCGGCCCGGGCTGAGACACCTTCCTGGTTTCTAACAGCGACTTGGTGGATTCGGTCAAGCGGACTTGGAATGCTCCGCTGTTTGTTGTGTGTGAGGGGGTTCTCCACCTGTTGTTGGGGTGGGGGAGGGGGGGAGGGGAGGCAGCTGCGCCGCTAATAACCCCCGCTCGGTCAACTGACCCCGCGTCCCGATTCGTCCGGACACGGCCGTATCGCCTTTCCTCGAGCGCTGAGACGAACTGCTTTTATTGCGGCGATTTTCCGCCATCGCCGAACCGCGGGGCAGCGCCGCAACCCGACCCGGGCCGGGGAACGCAGCTCATGCGCGGCACGCCTGGCCTTTCTTTAGACGCTCTTCGAAGGCCTGCTCTGTCTATTTACGTCACACAAACACACCACCTCGAGGTTTCTACGCACAAAGCCTTTCTGAGCAGCATCGACACTGATACGCTGGTATGCTCAGTGTTCCCGTTTACGCTGCCAATAGACAAAAAAATAAGGAAGTGCATGCAATCTGACAGAAACAGTTGCTAAAACTCAAGTCTAATGAAAGCTCTAATCAGAAACATTCGACTTTAAACCTTTAACAGCTTCCAGCTCAGCTGAGAGGTTGTCAAAACCATCACCGCTCTGTTTACTACAACACAAACTGGATCTAATTAGACATAAAAGAAAACCTCCAAAGACTTCAGCACGCAACCAGCAGAGTGACTGATCCGACCCGGCAGCAGGCGCTCGACCTTTGACCCCCCCCGTACCTGGACTGCATGTCTTGCGTCTTGAGGCTGCTGGCGGAGGGCGCGGCGCTGCCGGCCTGCTGGCTGAGCTCCACCAGGGACTGGTAGTACTGCTGCTGCTGCTGCTGCTGCTGCTTGTAGCGCGACAGGATGAAGAAGAGGCCCAGGATGCTCTTCAGGTTGCCATTCCTGATTTCTGAGGAAACAAAACAAAACAAGTCAATGATTCACAGAGAAGTGCTTGAAAAGCAACGCGGCGTCACGTGACGCTAAAGATAAATATTTTGCACACCGTGAATTGTGTCTTTCAAACACCATAAAGCGAGCGTGTGTTGACGTCTTTAAAAAAAACCCACTTGGGAGCGCAGCTGTTGTGCAGCGAGCGTCGGAAACTCTCGCGCTCGCTTCAACCCGACTCCGCCACACACTGATAAACTGGGTAATATATACAGACGCACGGCGACTTACAGTTTCACAGCGTTTTCGGCGTATTCAGCTTAATAAATACAGGCCTGATTTACACCAGCCGCGTCTCCGGTACAGTAGAGAGCGTCTGCCGACACACAGCTGGGTAAATAAAGGGAGAAGTGGTATTCGACTGGCAGGCAGGCGGCCAGAAGCAGCCAGAAAGAACTTTATTTACAGTTCTGCTTTGAGATGAAACAGGGAAGTAATCAGATATCAGGAGCCACATCCAAATAAGGCTTGAAAACAGTGCCACGATGAGCTTTACGTTCTTCATTTTGTGTGAATACTGGATAACACGTGACTGTGGAATCAATGCGCTGTGTGTGTTTTGTGCATCAGGCCTCCCAGAAACTGCAGGCCAGACCGATGCGCCGATATGCTGAGCAAGCGGCAGAGAACCGGGGAGCAGCTAATCAATGAGCGACTCTGTCTGTAGTGTTAATCTGACCATCTGAAGCCTCGGAGCTAATCTCACGCTGAAGTCCTCCGACAGACTCCGGCGGCGGCGGCGGCGGCGAGGAGGAGGGATTGATCACCGGGGCTAATGCAGCCATTTGTGAAATGGACTTTTCATATCAAAGCCGGGGTGAGAGGCGAGGCAGGGGAAGGACTGACGCAGGGCTTTTTCGACTCCATTCTTCAATCCGGCGAGGCACAAACACCCTCCCCAGCCATCCATGCCATTCGGGAGGGAGAAAGTTGGAGGAGATTAATCTCTCGGGGGTGTTTTCCATTTTCCGGCGCCCAGAGGCGGCAATTTATACAAGGCCTGCGAGACGGTGTGAACAGTGGCGTCTTCGGCGCAGCAGATTCAGCCGAGCGAAGAGCCGCCGGGGACTCCAACTTCTGACAGGCGGCGGGAGGAAATGAAACGCTGCTGTTGATCATCATCAATCCCTAAAGAGACGACGCCCTCGACGCCAAGGTCGGCCCCGCGCCTCGCTCAAAGTTAGCTGGAAAAGCTTCTCTCTGCAGCCCCAAAGCTCCAGATTACAGATTTGTGTAAGTGTATTAGAGCAGCTGATGGCTTAATGCGCCGCTGAGCTCGGTAATAACCGGGGTGATACGGCCCCGCAGCAACGCAACGCAACCGTTTCACCCCAAATGAAGAGATTCTGGATCGCTGTGATGGGACGCCGACTTCATCCTGACCCGACACCTTCTCCTGTAACGTCCTCTGAGAGGCGCCGCGGCTCAGTGTCATGGATTTAGAGAAACGCTTTAACGCTGGGATTGTTTTCAGTCATGAAAATCTTGTTTGTTGTGTTGTTATATTTAATCAGCTTCAGAGGAAGGGACGTTGTGTGTTTAATGGCTCAAAACGGCATTTAAATGAAAAGAAAACGGCTAAATTATTGTTTGTTGCACTGTTTCTCGCCCGACGTTCACCTTTCGCTGATCCAAGGCAGATGTGTTTAAGGGCACTAATGAAATCGGACCTTTCACTGCTGTTTTTTTTCTCTCTCTCTTTCTTTCACAATCGCAGCCACTGTCTCAGGTGAAAAGAGGCTTTATTGTGTCGGTCGGGTCGGACCGCGGCCGCCCGCCGGCGCTCCGGCCTCCGTTCCTCTGGCAGGAGTCCCTGACGACCCGCTGTGAGGACCCCTCAGAGAAACCCATTATCAACTGCAGGAAGTGTGTGTTTCTGGGCTTTACACTTGCTTTTCAGGCAAACTCCCCTTCCTGGAGATAATTATCACGTTTCAGGTAGTAAAACTTCTGTTTCGTGCCGCTGGTTACATATATTTTGCGTTGCAGAACGCCATTTTCAGTCAGCAGCATCTATCTGGACTTTACCTCCGGAAAGTTTTCCTTCTTTCAAGTATTTCCAGTATTTGAATAAATAAACATCACAGGCTTTCAGAGTCCTAGCTCCCTCTCTTGTGTCCGTTCCCCCCGCCTCGGCCCTACGCCGAGATGAGTTTTCCCCCCCAAACTTGGGTTTACAGCCCCCCCACTCCGGAGACGCGGGGCGACTTCTGGAGAGGTTATTACATTACCGAGCGCCTCGCTTCCTGTGTGCACATCAAACACCCCACTTTATTTTATTCACATGCCTTGTAAAACATAATAAAGGCTGCACATGCCCGGAGAGGGCTCAGGGTTGATTCGGTTAGACATGACACACACACACACACACACACACACACACACACACACACACACACACACACACACACTCAATGCAATGGACAGAGAGGGCGGTGATGAAATGCATCGGCAACAGCGATGAGCAGAGTAACCCAATAGCCCATATATTTACAGCCCCGCTTTGAAATTCCAGGTCTGGTGAGTCACTTTGCTGTTTTTAGTGCTGTAGTCGGGGGGGGGCGCTGGATTTAGAGCGGTCGGTCAGTGTGTCAGGCTGCCAGACTATTTTCTGCCGCCGCCGCCGAGGTGGAGGGCGCGCTCCACCTCCTTAATGTGGAGAAAAAAGAAGGACCGGAAGCAAGACGGGGAGCCGGATTGACTGAGAGGCGCTCGGACAGGTGGATTTCAACTTCAGACCCCGTGACGCATTCCAGCGAAAATAGAACACTTTTGTTGTGTTTCCACGTAAACAGACATAAATGAATTCAATTCAAAGCGATATTGCTTCATTCTAAGAATAATGCTGCAGGGAAAAGTTAAAAAAAGTTTCTCGATTCAATTTTTTACTTTTCCGCCCAGCAATGTCCCAAAAACTTCTCCTGTAACTGTTGCATTATGGGTGTTTTAACAAACTCACCCTGACAGCCTGGCTTTTTCCTGTTTCTCACAGAGTGAGAATCAGGCGTACGAGTGCAGGAATAACATTTTGCTTGGGATGGTTTAGCGAGATAGTCACAGTTCATTATGTTGAGGAAGCAGTCGGCGAGCGCGGCGTCCTGCTGGAAACACGGCTGTCATATAAACCATGTCCCGCGGACCCTGATGGTCTGGAGGAGACGCTTTCTCTCGGCTTTCTCATCCTCCCACAAGCCACTCTGATGCCCTAATGATTACCTACGCTGTCCTAGTTACAGCTGGAGATGGGGAAACTGCGATGATAACCGGCCTGGTAAATTCCATTACTGCAAAGTCTAATAGAGTCCCGTGGAAACAGGCTGAGGACGTCTGGCACTGCGGAGACATGGAAAGCTACCCTCAGAGGTTTGGACGGCGGCTTCGCCAAATGCATTTTCCAGATCTCGAAATGAGACTCAGATCTCCGATCTATTGATTAATCATGAGTCTAATCAGGCCGTGAGTTGTGCAGTATGGACGCTTACCTTCCGCTGAGAGCCCTTGTACGTTCACTCCTCTGGCGTCGAGGAAGCTGAGGCAGGCGTCCACATTCTCAATCTGCGGGGAGAGACGGCAGACGGTCAGCACAAAGGAGGCACACAGCAGGAATGCGTCCGCGCTGGACGTCGGGCCGGTCTCAGGGCAGAGCGCTCGGATCAGCAGCTTTACCCATAAAGCGCAGCATTGTCTGCGTATTGCGTGACCCCGGCGTAACCCCGCGACCCCGCGGCGTGACGTGGAGGCTGCTGCGTGTCGCCACCTACACAAGTCAGTCAATTCGCGTATTACAGACACACACAAACACACAGACTGTGACACACAGACCCACATTGTAAAAGAACAGAAGGCCGACGAAATGCGAGGTGTGAAGGTCAGCGGCGCCGACGACGACCACCTATCCCCACCGAGGTCCGGGCTGTTAGGGGGATTCCTGCCCGCCTTCAAGGGCGGCTGACGGGAGGCTTCATTAGCATGGCGGCCGGCCGCCAGCGCCCCTCAGGAGGTCTCTCATGACAAGGTCAGAGGTCAGAGCACTCCGCCTCAGCGCAGCGTGTCGGGGCCACGCGGAGGGCAGGCCGGGCACGGCGGCCAGGCGTCCAGCGGGCGCTGATGATTCATGAGCCGTGGCGCTCTGACTCAGAGACCTTCACTCTGGAAGCACCGTGAGACTCCGACCAGCCGGGATAATGAGTCACATCTGAACACAGGCTGTTCGATTCGCCTCACTTCAACTCAGATTGTCATAATAAACCTAAACAGCGTGATGATGAAACGCGCAACGCTGAAAAAAACGAGGAAGTGGACGCTCAAAAGAAAAGTTTGATCTAAAATATGGAAGACAATTTCTCTACGGTTGTAAATTTGTAAATGTAACCTGATCATCATTATCTGTGTGCAGAAGGCCGTCCTGCACCTCCCAACACATTCACACATGTGAAGCAGGTTCACACGGCGGCGGCCTGGAGGACCGCCTCCCTCTGTTTACCCGTGTTGGACCGACAGGAAGCTCCACACAACTCCTCCATCTGCCTTCTCCCGCTTGTAAACGCTGCGCACGTGTCTGGCGGCGTTCGCCACACACACTCCTCATATGTGGGCTTCACCGCACACACACACACACACACACACACACGCCCGGTGATGGCTGGTTGCTTCACCCACACAGACAGAGCCATGTGCGGAGCAGCGATGGAGAACGCTCGTTATTTCAGCCTTAATTAGAGCGAGGATGAGGATGAGGATGAGGATGAGGATGAGGAAGGCGCCGGGACGCTGGAGTTCACTCAGTCTGGTGAAGCAAACAGCCTGTAGGCGCAGATGATCGACATTTTTTATCGAGACACCTCGATTCGCCTCACTGGGGTGAATATATTTACAACAGGAAGGCTGATATGAGCACCTTGACTCCGCCCCCTCCCTGCAGGAACTCACTGAATCTCTTCTGTTCTGTTTCCTTAAAGCATCTCTAAAGAGGCCTGTTTCTTCAAGTGGCACTCCAACCAGGAATCCCGAGGCTCTCGGAGCAAACCGCCGTTTGTTTTCACTCGGCATTAGCCCCGAAGTGACGTAAACAGGCGGAATGATGATTGAGAGCGTCGGCGACGGCGGGCGGGGGTATTAGTGCTCCTCGGGGCTCTGGCGGTTTGGTGGGCGGCGCGGCTTTGAGGCGTCCCGGAACAGCTGCGAGCGAGACCCACATCGTTTATTTTTCCAACGCGGGCAAGGCCTCGCTTTAAAAGCCGTTTCACGAGAGGGCACTCCGACGCTCAGCCCTCCACCGGATCATCCACCGCTCAGAGCGAGGAGGGCAACGGCGAGCTGTGCAGCTTCTGTGATCATCGGTTTCAGTAAAAGTCACAAATCAAAATCTCACAGCGAAGTAAGCAGAGAGGGGCTCGTCCTGCGGCTGAGTGACTGAAGGTGGCAGAAACTACAACTCAGACAAAAACGCTGGAAACGGACTTCACGTATTCATACAGCTAAATAAAACACAAAAACCGGGATGGAAATTCGCTCAACTGTTAATCAAAGAGAAACATGCAGTAGAAATCCCTCTAGTTAGCGACATGATTGAAGACTAATACCCAGAACTTCAACTAAATCTACTAATTAATCTCAGATTTATTTGCCAAAGTGGTCGTTTAACAACACATGTTCACATTTAAGATCATGGAAATCACAGGATGAGAAAGTGGCTCTGGAACCAGTCCTGAAAGCAGAAAATGAGTTTATAATGAAGTTTATTCATCCTCCATGCTGAGAGCCTGGTGTTTGCCGATTCCCCACAGCGCCTGATACATATGTTGGAACAAGTCACTTTCCTCTTGGTGGATCTGTTCTTTTTTTTTTAATTAAATTTACATTTAGAAAATTTGATTTCAACATTTTTTTAATACCATTTCACTAATGTAAATCAGTTTTATTATCTAATTTAGTGACAATTCTGTTTTTAATGTTGTTTAAAACGTACACTCTCCTTTTGGACATGGCGTGCTTAACGTTGGTTCAATATGTGACAAACCAAAATGCCAATCTCTGACACATCTGCAGCTTTGATCCATTTTTTAATCAAATCAAATCAACCTGGAGCTGCAAAACACTCCTTTAAACAGAAACCAACGCCGCTTGTAAAGTTTCTGTATCTCATGTTGCATTTTTGAAAATGTAATAATACGGTGGTAAACATTTAATTACGTTTTGAAAACGTGTGTCAATAAAATGAAAAATAAGATCAAATGTTCATTACAGTATTCGTTAAAAGTTAATGGGGCCAAAGGACCCCATGTGGCTCCGGAGCCGCAGGTTGAACAACCCTGATCTAGACTTTGAACACAGCATTCATTGAGTACAAAGTTCTCTAAAATAACACTTTCAAAGCGAAATCTGTCTATTAAATCTTTTTTTTAATTATTAATGTCGTCAAATCCTGCTTATACAGTCGGCATTAAACAGTTCTCAGTTCACTGTATCCAGAAAATCAACTGAAAAGAGAGAAAAGAGTTCAGGGTCAACTAAAACACTCAAATACCAGTTTAATTTCTGCAGCTCAGGCAGCGGTTTGATATTAACTTGTGTGGAACTCAGAAACTTCTTTCAGGGAATTCAGTTTCAGCAACAATGAAAAAAAAAAAATCCATTTGTCTTTTTGTGGAGAAACACTGAGTGACTTCCGCACATCTCATCTTAGTAAACTGAACTCTGCTCGTTTGTTTTTTTTTCCAAATCAACATGGAAAAGATGCTCTTTGTTAAACCGGCACTGCTTCCTACATCTCCTATTTTTAAACCTATAATTAAATTCACTGATTCTTTCCACTTCGATTCCCTGGCGCCTCTTCTCGCCGGTGAGCGGAGCGCCGGCCCCTCTGAAGCTCTCCGGCGGCTGATCTCTGATCGCCGGACTGGAAAGTGTTACTCCACAGACACAGACGCCCAGCAGGCCCCGCACCTCGGCTCCCGCTTCCTCCGGGACAGAAAACGACGAATCTCAGGAGAGAAGCCGGCGTCGATGCACCGCGCTCGATAATTGACAGGTTTTGCTGAAAACGCTACACATCGCCTGGAAAAACAGCCGTTGGTGTAAATCCTGAGAAACGCCATGAGTCAGAGGAGCGTCTCGCAGCGATGCCGTTCATTTGTGTCTCTTTGCAACCTGCTTGATTTCGAACCCGATTCTGTCATCGTTCATTTATTTTACAGTCGAGTCCAGTTTTCTTTAATCCAGTTATTTTATGATTGGTTTGATCACATTTAACGAAGACCCGTCTGCAACAAATGGAAGAGTTTCAGGATTTGAACGGCTGTGAAGCATTTCCAGCTGAGTCGGCGTGTAAACACACACGATGTATAATCCACTGGATCTTATATATCTGTGGACGTCTCCATTTCAGATGTTTACAACCGCAAATAACTCACAGGGCTTCGTGTGGCTCGGTGCATCTGTTGCACAGACTGTGTGTGTGTGTGTGTGTGTGAGGGAGACGAAAACCAGAGAGCATTCTCATCAGTCTTTGTGTAAATCCCTTTATCACTGTTTGAATCTTGTTATCACTTCAGATGATGAGATTAAACGATGCAACAGGCACGCAGGGTTTTTCTTTAGCGCTGCTGTTTTCCTTTGTCGCGTCTTCTTTCATTTTTTTTTTTTTTTTTTTTTTTACGCACGATTTAGTCCGAACACAATCGAACGGACCGTAATCGGAGGCATCGGAGGAGGCGGATTCTGAACGGCAGAGTCGACCCTGCGGACGTTCGCTTCCTGCTGCAGAACAAATGAGTCTTCTGAGACGTGATTGCTCTCTTGTGAAATGATGTTGGGAGCCTGAGAATTTGCCTCAGAAGCAGGTGGAGTTGCTCTCTCACCATTCAAAGTAAAAGCGGTGCGTTCTCAGTGGATTCTAAACGTACAAACAGCTCTTCGCCTGAACTCTCGGCCGTCTTCGGATCCTCGGATTAAATCTACTGTTTACATCTTTCGGCTCGGCGTTAAAGACTCCGGGCTGGATCCGCCTGCGCTTCTATTCTGGTCCGCGACTCCAGACGCCACCGGTTTGCTCACGCAGACTGATTATTTATCGAACCTGCTGAACGGCCCCATATTTCACGCGGCCCGCCGCCTGATTGCAGTAACGGCTTTCTGTCAGGTTTTCCACCCAGAGATGACACACGGTCCGCTTCTTCCTCCTCCAGAGACCCGACTAAACATTAAACAGCCCCGACTGCATCGCCAACAACTTTATAAACTTCTATTATCTGATGGATTTGAGACACGGACGACGTCTGAGAGAATAAGAAGAGGCGGGATAATCGGTCACGTTGCAGGAGACGCTCTCCAGAGGGCAGCGTCTGGGGGTCATTTTGTTTTCTCTCTGTTCCAGGGCAGCTCAGAGGTAAACATCACTGAAAACACAAGTTTTCGAAAATGGAGAAGACCCTATCCATGCATGCACAGGGAGAACATGCAAACTCTGAAGAAGAAAAACTGAGAAGAAAAACTTTAAAGTGTAAATTTCAGTGTTATTCTTCTATTTCCAGCATCTTAACAGTGGTGGAGACAGCGAGGGAGTCCGATCACAACCACAAAGAATGAACACACCAAGAAACATTCACTAATATCCGGGGCGTAAGAGTCAAGCGAGTCGAAGCGACGGTAACAGGGGTGAAAAACCAGGCCGAGCCAAAAGCTGCAGCTGCCGTGTGGCCGTCAGATCAAAGGTGAGCCGTCCTCCCCGGTGCCCGTTTAACAAGCCGGCCCTGCGCTCCCTGAGCACAGCATCTGTCCGCGTCGCTCACTCATCACGGCTGATTAAGAGCTTCCAGCCCGAGCCGGCGGCGAGCCCCCGGGCGCCCCGATCGCACGGCGGAGGGGTCAACCTGCGCTGGAGACGATACTGGGAGGGCGACTCGTGCCGTTTGTCCCCCTCGGTCCCCGGCAAGCTGTCAGCAGACGGGGTCCAGATGAAGCTTGCGGGTTTTTATAGTCTCTGAGAAACCCTAGACTGCGTTCGGGCCTGGGAGGCAGCGCAGGCAGCCCAAAGCCCGATTTCTGCGCCGGGACGGTGCGACGGTGTGACGCACGGCGGATCAGACCGCAAGCTAACATGCACCGCTTTCATCAACAAATACAAATGAATGAAGTTCAACATCACGTCATGCAGGAATTAATTCGCCAACTTTTGATGCATTGAAAAACTGGAGAAAGCCGTCGCCGCAGTCTGTCGCCCCGACAGTTAGAGCTAATGTATCCTTTATTTATGAGTAATCTGAACGCGGCGCGGCTTCCAGCAGATGAGCGGTCGACTGCGATGTGAAAAACCGCGTCCAAATTTCCAACGCCCGCCTACTCAGCATAAATCAACAAGCAGAGGAATGGCGCTGTCGGAGGCGGTGGCGCTGGGCGGCGGCCAAGGCGGCCGACAGGCCAGCTAAACATGATCCACGGCACACTTTAGAACCCAACACGACAAATTAGACGCAGCGACAGAGTGTGGAGATGTGGACTTTTACACGTCCCTCCATCTTTACCTTCGCTTCAGACACACACACACACACTCACACACACAGAAAGTCAAACTGCAAAGTCATCCGTATTGCAGGGAAGTGCTCCGCGGTTTGCTAATGATGTCTGTCTATAATGAGGAGGATTAGTGTTGCGAGGCTTTAATATTTTCTGCTGAATGGGCCTCTTCTGCCTCCCTCCGCCTGCCGTTCTCCTGTTTGAGCAGGAAAAAAAAAAGAAAGAAAGGCCGTCTCGCAGAAACCTGGGCGTGCTTCTGATTCCTTCAGATGTCTGCACGGCGGAGAAAGTGCACCGTCAGAGGGCGGGAGGGACTGCAGGGACGGCGGCGAGCATTCCGGGGTTCACACGTCAGGTAATCCACAGACTGAAGACTCCGGGGAAGGACGGGGAAGTAAAACAAAAGGATTTCAAAAGCTAAACTCAAGACACGGAGAGGAAAACAACATTTTCTTTTAACTAAAAGCTGCTGCTACCTTACATCACCCCGAGCTCCCATCTGCAGTCTACTGTAACCATGAAGCTCAATGATGTGTTTAATACGATTTTTAATGCGATTAATTCTGCCAACCCTAATTTATAGTGTTATTTCGACTGTATTTACACATTTCAAGTGAAAATGCATCATTTTTGCATTTCTGTTTCAGAAAAGTTTGTACAAAACTTTCTGAACATGACTGTTGTGTTTTCAGTGGCTCTGAGCACCATTTTCGTGTAATCTGACACCTAAAATGCTTGGAGAGTTGTCCATTTTCAGGGTCTGTGCGCAAACATCATGAATAAAGCTTAAACCTTTCGCCTTTTTCAACAAACTGTGTTTCAACATTTCCTCCTGACGGCCGGACCAGGAACAGCAGGTTCTCCCATGGAATAATTAAAGTCGATGTCCTTCCAGATGTTACACTTTGTTTTCCTGAGCGCCGGACTGACCCCTCTGCCGCGTCTCTCATCATCATTTCCTCATTAACCTTTGCGATCCGGGGGGAACGCCATCAGTCAGGCCCAGCGCGCTTCGATACGGCGCTGACAGAACCGCCTCTTGAAGAGTCCGTCTGCTGGGTTACCCTTCAGAGCAGCAGGCGGGAGGCTTCCAGATGAGAAGCGTTGTTCCTCTTTCCCCGCCGGAGTGAAAAACCATTTGTTTTGCCTTGTTTATCTCATAAGCTGATATCAATCTGAAAGTTAAGTTGTTTACTGACAACTCTCGCTATAAGCTCTAAGAAAAACTAAACTTTTGGAATGAATCCCGGAGAGGGGCCGCCGGCCACCGAACACCTGGAGCTTAACCGCCTTGGCCGCCGCCGCCGCGACGGGAGCAGCGGCAGCTGTCAGCCCGGCGGACGGGTCTGATTTACTCCCTCGGCAGAGCTCCTTGACGTTGTCTCCGAATCTCGGCGGTCGGCAGCAGAGGAGCCAAACAAGCAGCTGCTGGACGGCCGGCGGCTGGATCCAGGCGATCGCGGCGGTTTTCCCTTCAGATTGACTTTGCCGACGCCTTTAATGACTCCTGATACGGATCCCGACCCCGGAGCAGCTGTTTCACACGGCGCGGCAGCAGCCGGTGCGAGTCCACCGCCGGCCTCGGCGCTCCTCGTAAACGTCCAGATGCAAACTCGCCGTCACGCTCCCGAACTCGCTCCTCGGCTGATTGCATTTTCTACCTGCCACGCTATAAACTTTGCACGTTTCCGAGCAAGACGTGTTTATACGTGTGTGTCAGAGGTTTTCCCTTCTACTATCTCCATTTTCCCGAGCTGGCCCGGACCCGCGGCGCTCGGAGCAGGTGGCGGATCAATGGGCTTAGTAAAGACAAAGAGAAAGCTGCACACACACACTCACACACACACATGCTTGCAGTGAGTCGGCTGGACTCAGCTGTTCCCAGTCAGACCCACAATCACCTTTGTTTGACCCCCAGAAATAAAGAAACACACATATATGCGTTTGCATTTCTCTTCCACGCTCTGGAATCGCACCTCCTCCTCAGGGGTCACCGGGTTCACACGACCCGAACGCTTTCTTCCTTCCTGCTTCTTTAATCTTGTTTTTCTAACTGAGTGCTACGGTCGGCTTTTATTACAGCCGGATACCCCGTCCGGGGAGAGACGCGTGTGAAACCAGGTGTAAAATACTGTAAAATACTGTGTTCGGGAGGAATGGTGCGATTTTCTGCACGCGTCCCGGGAGTCTCTCCGGTTTCCCCGACTTGCTTTTGCTGGAAGCGATCCGGCCAAACTAACAGCGGCTCGAATATTGACACAGAAAAAGAAAAGTGGGTTTCATTCATTCACCTCTCAAAGTGTGACACACAAAAGAAAGGAAACGGCGAGAGCGCGAGTCGCTTTAGTCGCTCCTAATGGCAGGAGGGCAGAAAGCCCACGCTGCATAAACACTCAGTCAAGGCCGCTTAAAGTGAGGGGCAATTATCCCAGAGTGACGACAATCGGCGGTCAGGCGGCCCGCCGGCTCATTAGGAGAGGGGAGGAAAACCGCACCGCCGGCACGAACGCAGATGATCCACAGAGTGGCGAGGCGAGTTTCAGCTTCTCACGGCCCGCCGGCGATTAATTCACTGATAGGGGAGCTGCCTTCGTCACCGTCTCCAAAAACATCGATGAAATTCCCAAATCTTACCAAGCCAAATGAGTTAAACCAAGGGTGTGAAACATGAGGCCCGAGGGCCAAAACTGGCCCGTAAGAGGCTCCGATCCGGCCGCCAATCCACCAAGCAAATCAAATGTCAAAGAAAACACTGATTTAAAACCAAACAGATGTCATTAGAATAACGGACACGACACACACCAGCTGACATACTGGAGATGCTATCATGAAAGCTAGCTAACTAGCGTTAGCATTTTTTCAAGAAAAAAAAAAAACAAGATTAACTTTTCGATAAAGGACAAACTAAACTGTCATTATGGAAGGTGAACTAGCCGATTTAACTTCAACTAACATCCAGATTATGGCATAAATTCCACATTTTAATATTTTATGTCAACTTATCAGTGTTTTCAAAAGTCCACACAGAAACTTCAACTTGTTAGTAAAGAGTTTAGATAAAATATATTTAAAAAAAACAATAGGAGGATGATTTAAAGTTGAAATTTAAAATGCCAAGAATGATTTAAATGCTGATATTTTGACTGGAGGCGTAATATTGTTCAACATTTCACCTTCTCTAATATGTTGTCCATTGTAGAAAGTGTTGAACTTTTTCTTATTTTAAACTATCTAAAAAAAAGCCACAGAAAGTTATTAAAACTGCAACAGTAGATTTTACACCTGATAAGTTCAAGATTTAACCCAATAAGTCGCCTCATAATGCACGGAAAGCACTATTTTCACTCCAACAAATGAGGATTTACCTCCTTATATCCTTGTTCCAGTTTAGTCGATTAAACTTAACCAACTTTTTAAACTCTCCAATAAAAAAAAAAAAAAAAAAAACTAAATGGAATAATTACAGGATTTTCATAAATCTGGAGAGGACTTTGCGATGACGGGCCCGTGCGTTCCCATAATCCCCTCGATAAATTAATGTTAACGTTTTTACTGCTGCCCCCTGTTTCATTTGGTAATAAAGCACAAAGCTGCAAATTCACAAACCTCATTACAGCTCCGGAGCGGAGCGGAGCGGGGGGAGAGAAGCAGCCAGTGGTTTGGAAAAACGCCGGCCATTAACATAATTCCTTCAGCGCTTTGCGGGACGGGTGAAGCTGGGATTTTGAGGTGAAGTTTAAAAGTCGGGACTCACCATTTGCGACTGGCTCCGCGGGCTGCCATTGATATCCTCCACTTTCTCATTCGCTGGGGGAAGAAGAGCAGAGGGTCACCGTTTTGACATCCTCACGTTCAGGTGCAACACCTCAGGAGGTGTGTGTGTGTGTGTGTGTGTGTGTGTGTGTGTGTGTGTGTGTGTGTGTGTGTGAGAGAGAGAGAGAAAGGAAGCGAAGATGACTAATTCGTCAGCTGCCGGCAGAGAGTTACTGACAGGCCAGCTTGGCCTCATTGTCTGTACGGGCAAGAAGGGAGGGTAAAGTTTCTCTCTCTCTCTCCTCTCTCTCTCTCTCTCTCTCTCTCTCTCTCTCTCTTCGAGAGAGAGAGAGAGAGAGAGAGAGAGAGAGAGGAGAGAGAGAGAATCAGACAGCAAACTGTGTTTGAGTCTGTGTGAGATAAACACAGAGAGAAATTCAAAGTTTTTTTGGTCAGACAGTCGAGAAAAGAAAAGCTAAAGGGGGAAAAGAGAATGAGAAATGCAACGAAAACCGAGGCAAGATTACATAACAGCTGCTTTGAAAAATCAATGAATTACTCATCAGCTATCGCACATTATTAATCAGGGGGTGGCGGGCGGCGGTGTGGACGGTGTGGACGGACCGCCGTGGTCGCATCAGCGTTTTCGTCGTCATGGAAACGGAGCCCGAGCGTTTCCCAAAAGTGACATTTTTCTCTTAAAGCCTGCATAAGCAGGGGATTCTGGGTAAATGACTCACGTTGTTTACCCCTCCTCCATTCAATCAATCATCCGGCCCGATGCGCCCCTCGCCGTCTCTGAGATTTAGCGGCGATTACGTGCGCAGCACTTCTTGCGTGCATCTCCTAAAGTCATGACTCAGGCGTCCATTCGTCTGTGTCAGGACTCCCCCCCCCCCCGATAACACACACCCCCTCACCCGACCGACCGAATCCACAAATCAATCCAACTGATCAGAGCGACGGCGTTCAGATTGGAGTCTTTCATTTTTGTTTCTGAGGCTGACGAGGAGAGAAGATCAGAAAAGGGAAAAGAGGAGAGAGATTTGGACACATGTGGGACAGAGAGAGGAAGAGGCAGACAGCGAGGAGGAGGAGGAGGAGGAGGAGGAGGAGGAGGAGGAGGAGGAGGAGGAGGAGTCCCACCGGGAGGCGCATGGCTCCGAGCCCCCCGGGGCGTCACACTCACTGATCTGTGCTGCTGCTGCTTGTCCAGCACCCCAAACACAGGAGGGCTGCTGGGATCTGGCCCAGATACCAGCCTGAGGCGCAGACCCACCGCAACAGAGACCAGACAGAGAGAATGTGTGTGTGTGTGTGTGTGTGTGTGTGTGTGTGTGTCCAGATGCCTACCTATGATCTGGATGATCTGTGCCAGCAGGACTCCGTCGGTGACGTCCTGGCTCAGGTCCTTGATGAGACGCGGGCAGCCGGACTTGGCCAGGTAGTGGTTGGCCCAGTCCGTGTAAATCTGCAACAACACAACAAACCTTCTGTCAGCGTGTGTGTGTGTGTGTGTGTGTGTGTTTGTTACACATATTTAACATTTCAGGATCCGGGACTCTGACACATCTTCACTGCTCTTTCCTGCATGTAAACTCCTCTGAATGGATGAAACCAACACAGACTGATAAACTGTGAAGGCGCCGACAGTCAGGACAGCGTGACGAGGAGACTCTCACTGGCTTTCCTCCAGACGTCGCAGTAACAGGTGGATTTCCTCAGCGGATCTCTTCCATCCCGGGCAGCCTCTCAAACATTGTCACCTGAATCCGTCAGCAGCCTCTCCGTCTTTCATTAAGGCTGACCGATAAGCGCCGCTCTGTGTCGGGAGGACGGACCGATCTCGGCAGCTGCTGCCAGGACGAAAGATGTGACCTTCAGGTGGGCGGAGCTGCTCAGAGGAACTGGAGGTAAGGAATGACAGAACGACTCCCATCCAGCACGAGATTGTCTCAATCTGAGACACTAATCCATTTCCTCCAATCTCCACACTTTAAACAACTGCCCTCCCGACCCGTCCGTCTGAGGCTGCACCTCTAGAAATGACTCAATGAAGCCGTGAGGAGTTACAATCCTCCCCACTGCATGCTGGGTACGCTTGATCCAAATTCCCTCTGACAGCCGTGGAGGAAGTCTTTCTTCTCACCAGGCTGGAATTGAGACTGTGGGACGGGAAAAACTCTGCAGCAGCCCGTATATAGACAGTGACTGATACTCTGGTACAGAAACTTTTCTTGTTATCCCAGGATTATAAAGTAGGAGAAAAGCAACACCAGCCTCGGCAGCACGGAGGACTCTGAATGTTGAAAATCCTCTCAGAAATGTTAGATCTTTTATGAGAAAAGAGGTTTCTCTCTCTTTAAGAAAAGACTCCCTCCAGGTCGAAAACTGGAAGAAATCTTTATCTGATTATACGCTGATGGAGTTTTTCTAGTTTTTCTTTTAAAACATGAGCTTTGTCAGTGTCCCAAATGGCAGACACTTCCAGAGGAATTCCCTCATAAAAAGCAGCCATTTCTCATGATGAAATAATCCTGTTTTCCCCTCATTTACCTCACACGCTGCTTTCAATTAAAGCCACCTCTGTTTTGGTGGAGGCAGAGTCTCTGCTCCTTTGAAAGGTGCCGCCTCTCCCAAAGTTCCTGTCTGTTGTGGTTTCCCGCAGCGACTTTCTCCGTGATGAGAAGCCGTAAAGCGTAACCCCGGAAAAATGAGAGCCGTCACGGCGGAAAACACGCGATTAAACGGACGTGCAGGCGCAACACGCGGGCGAACACACATGTGCAGACGCACGGGAAAAGTCTCTGTAAATGCAGACCACATCCCGTCGGGGGGCACGTAAACAAAGGGTGAGTGTGTGTATGTGTGTGTGCTGCTCCCGCCGACGAGTGCAGACACATCAGACTGCAGGAAATCACTGAGGCTTAAGCCGGACAGCTAAATTCGCGACATGGCGTCTGCAGGCTCAAACCGGAGACCTGCGACGGGGAGCGAGGCGAGACCGAGCGTCAGATCGCCGCTCAGTCGGCTCCCGCCGCCACCGATCCTCTCATCTTCCTCATTCTTACCCTTAAAAGGGAGCGAAGACTGCGGATTAGCTTGTCTGAGGAGAAACAAACTCCTTCCAAAGGAGCCAAAGAGACGGAATTCTCTCTGCGACGCTCTGATCAACGTTAATGTGAAAAACCACTTCGTTCACATCAGGAGGAGAGCAAACCGAGTCCTGTCAACAGGCTGTGATGCCCAGTAGATTATTTCAATTTGGGAGAATCTGCAGCTTAAGTGGCCAGCTGCTGCTGCACCTGCCGGGGCTCCTGTAGGAGTATCAGCGCTATCTAAACCAAACTGTGCTGTTTAACCCGCCGGTCAGACAGCGCTGAGCAGCCTTCACCACGACAGCGCCGCTCCGGCTCCCGCTCTGTGCAAACAGTCTCTTTCTGTCTGCAAACACTTGTTTCGCTCAGCGGGACAGGGCGGCATATTTGAGGAATGTACAAAAGGATCAAACGAACCGACGAGTGATAAATGAATGTTGACTGAGGATTGAGCTGATTTGTGAACGAGCATGAAGTCGTGACTTCAGCTGAGCAGAAGCAGAAGCTCAGACATGACGGTGAGTTTTATGACACTAATTCTCACTACAGTGTTCCAGATGCACGTCGGAGTTTTCACTTATTCTTCACTGTTCCTGTGAAAACACAGCAGGAATGTAAGTTTTGGGTTTATTCAGATCTCAGTTACAACATGAAGCATCACCTCCATACATCTGATTTTTACTTAACATAAAACATCACAACACCACAAAATAATCACAGCAGTATGCAAACTATTTTCCTTCACTTATTGGCAGGGGATCCTCCGCCTGGCTGGGCGGTAAGCCCATGCCGTCGTCGGAGAGAGACAGGCGCATGGCGAGCTTCCTGGATCGTGGCTACGCTAGCAGCAACCTGACGTTCGCCCTAGCCAATAACATAACTTTCCTCCTGGGTTTGGTGGACAAGATCTGCCACGAGAAGTCCCAGCTTTCCCCCGAAGACATCGATGAAGTCCAAAATAAGGCCGAAGTCCTGATGCGCATGTGCAGAGCCATGGAGGCCGCGTCATGGCCAACGCACAGCTTGCCATGAGGCACCTGTGGCTTGGTCTGTCTTCCTTGTCTGAGCGGGACCAGCGGGGCGTCATGGGGCTTCCCCTGTCCACCTCTTCTCTCTTTGGGCCCGATATACAGGTGATCATCGAGCGCCTGGAGGCAGCAGCTCGCCCCGCACCTCCAGCCCCGCCATGAGCCGCCGACGCTCTGCGGACCAGCAGTCTTCCCGCCGATCCTCCTGGGGCGCCGATCAACCCAGACGGTCCCGCGCTCGCTCGACCCGCGCTTTCCAAAGAGCAGCAATCCCGCCTCTCCCCCGTGTTAACATGATTGAAAAGTGCAAAACCCGGCTGGGCCCTTCTCCCTCCTTTCTCCCGCTCCGCGATAAGGCGGCTGAGGATGGTGAGCGGAATGCACACGGAACCGACTCCTCACCGGCATTTCCTTCGCACTCTGGCCGTGCTGCGGCTGCAGACGCGGGGCATAGCAGCGCGCTGGGGCCGCTAGCTCTCCCGCTGTGCACGCCACGCAAGCGGTGCGCTGCTGATGTCCTTCCGGCACCCCACAAACGTTCCAGGCTGCACTGTCCGCTGGCTTCAGCTCGGGTGAGCATGACGAAGCGTCAGCACCGCCCCGGTCCTGGTCCCCGCCGTGGGGCATCCCGGCCCCGGCCGCACCTCTCAGCAGCGTTTGTCCGCCGGCCTCCGCTCGTGTTAGCATGACGAGGCGTCAGAGCAGCAGCGCCCTGGGCTGCTGACATGCAGCGCCCCAGCCCAGGCGCCACTCATGCCGCTCTCAGCGGAGTTTCTCCGCCGCAGTTCACGCCGGCCCGGGTTTCCGTAGAGCGTCTCGATCCCGGCCGCTCCCTCGGCTTCCCCGTGTGTTGACACGGCGGAGCCTCGGAGCAGTGGAGCCCTGCCGTCCCGGGCTCCTGCTATTGAGCGTCCCGGCTCCGGCTTCAGCACCGAGGACAGCGACCGGGAAAACTCCGGGATCGCGCTGCCTCTGCTCGGGTTGTCCCCAGCGAAGCGCCGGTCCGCGGCCCCCTGGCGGCCGTCCGCGCATTCAAGGGAAGCCCCCTCCACAGCCCTTTCGTGAGGGCCCCCCATCCTCCGAGGCCGGGAGGACGAGTGGGTCGTCCCTGCTGGCCGTGGTACAGCCACTTACACTCCGGTTTCACATGTGGCGTGCTATGTTGGGACTGCTTTCTCCCTGGCTGTCCAGGACGCTGAGAAGCGGTTATGCCCTGCAGTTCGCCTGTCGTCCGCCTCTCTTCAACGGCATCCTTCATACGCCGCTCGCATGTCCTGCGGGGGCGGCCGCTCTCGAGGCGGAAGTAGCCTCACTCCTCCACTGGGGTGCGGTCACGGAGCTGAGCGCGACAGAGGTGCACTCGGGTTTTTATTCCCCCTACTTCTTGGTCCCCAAGAAAAGCAGGGGAGTAAGACCCATTCTGGACCTGAGGGTCCTCAACACTCACATAGCCACCAGGAGGTTCCGCATGCTGACGGTCAAACACCTCCTGGAGAGCATTCGACCTGGGGACTGGATGACTTCGATCGACCTGACGGACGCCTACTTCCACATCCCCGTTCTCAGAAGGCACAGAGCCTTCCTCCGCTTCGCCGTGGGGACCAGGTATTTTCAATACAACCGGTTCTCCTTCGGTTACTCTCTCGCTCCTCGCACCTTTACCAAGTGTGTCGAAGCAGCGTTGGAGCCCCTCCGTCGTCGTGGTCTGAGGATCCTCACTTACATCAACGACTGGCTCATACTGGCGTCCTCTCACCAGGAGGCTGTGCTGCACATGACCCAGGTCCTGCACCACATCGAGCCCCTGGGGTTCATGGTGAACTGACACAAGAGCGCGCTCACCCCAGCTCAGAGCATGGCTTATCTGGGGTTGGAGCTGGATACGCTCTCCATGACGGCCCGCCTCTCCGAGGAGAGACGAACCTCCCTTCTCTCGACCCTGAGGTCTGCAATGACCGCACCCCTGGTCGGGGTTCGACTGATCAGGACCATCCTGGGTTTGACGGCTGCGGCCCACGCAGTGGTCCGGCTGGGCCTTCTACACATGCGCAGGCTGCAACGGTGGTTTGTACGCCTCCGCTGCGTGGGGAAGCGGGACGGATGCAGAAGGTTCCCGATCCTGCCCCAAGCGCGTGAGGATCTCCTTTATTGGATGGATCCTGCTCTCCTAAAGCAAAGAGTTCCCCTGGGCTGAGTGTCGCATTGCGTCCAAGTGTTCACGGATGCGTCTCTCGCGGGATGGGGAGGCACCCTAGACCACCACGCGGTGGGCAGTGCTTGGGATTCAACTCCCACTCACATCAATGTGCTGGAAATGACGGCGGTGCAGAAAGTCCTGCTCCATTTCCAAGCCAGGCTGAAGGACAGCCATGTACTCATCAGGACGGACAACACTACGGTGGTCACGTACCTGAACAGGCAGGGGGGAAGCCGGTCTCCCCCTCTTCATCGCAAAGCGGTGGAGATCCTCCTATGGGCGGACCAGCACCTCGCGTCTCTCAGAGCACATCACGTGCCCGGAGTCCTCAACGTCATTGCGACGAGTGGAGCCTGTCCACATGGGTCGCAGCCCAGCTTTGGCACCGGTTTGGACCCCCAGTGGCAGACCTTTTCGCCAGTGCAGAGAACGCACAGTGCCCACTCTGGTTCTCGCTCAGGTCGTCAGACGCGCCCCCTCTAGGGGTTGACGCCTTCGCACACAGGAGCTGGCCGTCGGACCTCCTGTACGCGTTCCCTCCAGTCCACCTCTTGACCCCGTTGCTGCGCAGGGTGAGGTTGCACAATCTTCAGGTGATTGTGGTGGCTCCGGACCCCCCGAGTGCGCGCTGGTTCATCTGGCGGTCGGGGACCCATGGCCAATTCCCCACAGGCCCGACGCACTGCAGCAGGCAGGGGGCACCCTTTGGTCCCGCCCCTTCCCGGGCGGGAGGCTTGGTGGCTGAGCGGGTGAGGCTGGTGGAACTACATCTCCCCCCAGCGGTGGTGTCCACCATCCAGAGTGCCAGGGCCCCCTCTAGTGTCAAGGCCTACAGGTCTCGGTGGAAGCTCTTCACGTCGTGGTGCTCGGAGAGGGGCTTGGACCTGGTCTCCTGCGCCATTGGTGGAGTTTTGGAATTCCTCCAGGCTCTGCTGGACAGTGGTCGTGCTGCGTCCACCCTGGCGGTGTTTGCATCGGCCATCGCAGCGGGCCACGGCGGCTTCGGCCGCTTCTCTGCACGCAGCCACCCGCTGGTGAAGGGGTTTCTGCATGGGGCGTGTCGGCTGCGACCACCCCCCAGGCATGTGGTCTCTCCGTGGGACCTCCACGTGGTGTTGGAGGGTCTTAAGGGACCTCCTTTCGAGCCTTTGGAGCAAGCGGAGGACTGCTTTCACTCCTTCAAGGCTGCCATCTTTTTAGCGCTGGCATCTGCCAAAAGAGTCGGGGATCTCTGCGCTTTGCCGGTCCACCCATCCTGCATAGTGTTCAGCGAGGATGGGGGACTCGTGCACCTCTGGCCTAACCCGGCTTTTCATCCTAAGGTGATCACTTCGGACTTCCGGTCGTGAGTGATCCGGATCAGGACGCTTGACTCCATGCCTGGCTCATCTGGGGGCGACCCACGGCTGCAGTTGCTGTGCCCGGTCAGGGCTCTGCGTTATGTCCAGCGCACAGCTGGCTTTCACACCACGGACCAGCTGTTTGTGAGGTTTGGAGCCCTGGGGCGTGGTTCCCCGCTGACCTCTCAGCGTCTCGCCCACTGGGTGGGGGGCGCTATTGCAGCGGCCTACGAGGCACAGACTCTCTTGCCACTGGCGGTGATTCGTGCCCATTCCACACGACGTGTGGCTGCTTCTGCAGCCCTGTGCAGGGGGGTCATGGTGGGTGACATCTGCCAGGCTGCCTCCTGAGCCTCTGTGTCCACCTTCATGCATTCATATCTGTTGGATATATGCACTGACTCTGTGGCCATGTCGGTTTTCGGCGAGAGCAGAGTTCGGTCGTCTAACCGTTTCGGTCCTTCTGGCCTGGCTGCCGCGTCCTGGGTGGGGTTGCGGAGCAGAGCTTTTCCGCCTGCCGCCTGGCTCGCCCGCAGCCTACGGATGTTATGACTGTGACGGTGCTTAGCGGGTACGGGGGTTTTGCCGCTTGCTGTGTCTGGTCTTCTTGCCCGGCTGCCGCGTCCCGGGTGGGGTCGCGGCAGCCTTCGCCTTGGTGAGTACCACTAGCGAAGCCCGTAGGCGGGCTTAGCACTAATGAAGTAGAGCTGGAGTTACATCCAGTAACTACTAATTCTTGTAATGACACGACTCTGAAAGGTAACTATTTCATTGCTGGCAAACGAGCAAATGAGCATTAACATCTTAGCCGTGCTGTCAGGGCGAGTTTGTAAAAACATACATGCAGCAAAATGCATAATTTTTGGATGATTTACTGTATTTTACACTAGAAATAATCACTAAAATCAACTATGTTGGCATTAAAGTAATTTCTGGAACTAAAAGTGAAACATTTTTTCAACAACAGACTTTTTCAACTCTTGTAGCAAAGAAAACAGTCTAAAGGTCATTATGAAGTGTTTGTCCAGTCTGGCCCACTCAGGATGACATTTAACTCAGCGTTATCTCCTCAACTGTAAGAAGTTAGACGCTCTGTCCAAGAGCTTAGAGAAGCAGGCTTTGACTGGACAATCGCTGGTTCAAATCCCGTTGTTAATATGTCCCAGAAGCCCTCAGCTTTGCACTCATCCTTTAATGTTTAAATTATTTCACTTATATAGTAATTTTCTGTCAATCTACCATCATTTTACCAACCTAAACTACTTCATAGTTAAGATTAACTCCAAATCAAACAGGTTGTTTTGTGATGCGACAGGAAATAGTCTCCACAGTTTCCCCAAGGCAATCGATAAAGACAAATCTCAAATGGAGCAACAGAAGGCATCATGTTGGAAAGGTTAATCAGCAAAACGTTACTGACGATCTGTCAAATTTACATTCTTGAATTTAAACCTACATTTCATTTGCATGGATGCACATGAAATGTTATTAATCCAGATTGAGAGCAGGCTCTGTCTGTCGCCGACAACAGAAGGAGCTGGAATGAATTTATCTCCAGATCTATTTAAAGTCGGCTGTCAGCAGATCTGCCGGGACTTTTATGGGGTAAAAAGTAAACTTAAGAAAAGCTCAGGCAGAAGAACGACGAGGCGAGACATGAAAGGAATCAAAATCTCCGAGGTTTTAACTTCAAGTATGAGTTAGAGGAAGAAGGAGGGTTGAAGCTGGGAGGTTTGGGTCCAGACCTGACCTCTATCACCTGTCACCTCCCTCGCTGTTCTCTCGCAGCATCCCTCCCGCCTCCCCCCGCCGCTGCCTGAGCGCCGACTCGCCCCCTCCGCTCACTCCACGACTCCCAGTCGAGTCTGTCAGCCTCCTGCACCCGTTCACCTCTTTGGGAGGCAGAGGCAGCAGCGCCAGCGATAACACACACAGACACACACACACGCACGCTGGACGACACAACACACACACACACACACACACGCACATGCACAATCTCCAAAGCCTGCAGATGCTCATACAGAAGTCAACACATCAACACACACACTCAGACTCCCTCCCATCCCTCTGCTCTCCTTTCTTCCGGCAGCCAGCTTCAATCAGCAGAAGTCCACTGTCTCTGCTGATGTGTATCCCCTCTGACGCCACGCAGAGCGTCCCCCGCCGTCCGTGTGTCTACCTGTTCTGCGGACCCGTCCCCCTCAGGCGCCTCGGATCCCCGACGCCGCCGACAAACATCCGGCTCGCACCCCGGAGGAGACAAACTGCCTTCAACAGTCCTGATCACAATGCAGTGACTCCAGCTACGCAGGTATTATTGGCAGAGCCTGCAGATGCTCCGTGGCTCCTCCAGGGGGAGCCGGGGAAAAAGGAGACAGCTGTGATGCTGGAGTGGAGAGGAGACGGGAGTGTGTTTACTCTCCCATATTTGTTAATGCACTTCTACTGAATGACTCCTAATGTATGGGCTCTTTAATCAGGGCATCATTCCAACTCGGTCTAATAAATTAAGGGTTTTAATGGCGTTGGAGGAGTTTGAGCACATATACAATCACTTGGAGGACGTTTAGCTGTGTAATGCAGTTTGGAAACAGGCGGGCCAGAGGAAGACGTCTCAGAGAGCCGGGCTCGGCAGGAGCGCTGCTCCCGCACGGCTCCTAAATGTAATTAAACGCAACACGAGGAGGCATTAAGGAAACGAGAGACGAGCCAATGAAATCGATGCGGACTACAGCGTCCTCTGCCCCCGACAGGTGCGATGGAGGGAGCGTCAGTCATTTCAGATCCACAAACATGCCACTGAAGTCTTCGCCTTCATCGTCTGCACCGCATTCTGCAGGAATCTAAAGCACAGATCAGTCTATCTCAGGTTGGTTGAACTGAAATCGGCTCGGCTGTGACACATTCCCTCTGAACATCTGCTCTCTGCCGAAGACTCGACAATGACTGTGACATTTCTGGCAAAGCCCTCCTCTGGGAGCAGACACAACTCGCACCTGGAAGCTATTCCCACCGTGAAAACCTTTCCGGATGCTGAGGTCTGACACATCTCTGTTCCCTCGTCATTATCTTGTCCTGGGATCGGAGAGAGCGAGGCCTTCCCTCAAATCCACCTAATCCAGGAGTAATAGTCCTGGCAGGCCTCCAGCGTGGCTCCAGTCCAACCTCCAGCCCCTCTCCGGTGGAGTTTACACCTCCAGTATACAAAACATAGGCTCACTGTTCAAAACATGTCACTGTATTTAGGCAACACGCTCATCCAAAACTTTCAAAAGGTGGAAATAGAGTGAAACGTCAGGGAGCGCCTCTTCAGCTGTCGATCACAGGTCGAACCTCGATGCGTTCATTTCCTCGATTTGGGGCTGAGAGAGCTTCCCAGCTGTATCCAGCACACCGGTGAAGCTATTTCACAACACGCCGACAGAGAAAAACGCGACGCCAAAGCAACAAGGAACGCAAATAATGAGTTTATAAGCGTGCGAATATCAGTGCAGCTCAGGAAAACATGTCAGCTCGCAGCAGAAAAGAGTCCTCCGACTGCAGAGCCAGAACACTGACTCAACGTTTCCTCTGAGCTTATTGAGCATGCATCGCTGTTTGTTTGACTTTATCTCTTCCAAGTAAAAGCGATTATCCGTGCATGTCGGTTTCAAGGCCCCGCCGCCTGCTCACCCAGCTGCATATATTTAGATGACGGGCAAACATGTGGCCGCGCAGACAGCGTTAATGTACTTTCCAAACTTTGTTTGAGAGGCAGAAATCGGCACTTCTGCCAAATCGAGACCGTCACTAACCTAAAAAAAAAAACAAAACAAAAAAAACTTCACTACGATCAGCAGATAACAGCAAACGCTGGTAGAAATTGAAACGTTCAGTCATCGCTTTCGCACGCCGCGGCCCTGCCAAGCCACTTTGTCGTTTCGGGGGAAACCCTGAGCAGAAAATGACATAATTGCACGGCTGCGAGAGGCTTGGACGCACAATCCAGGCTGGATGTGCTCGAACACGTCAGTCACCGCTGATCTCATGGCGACCGACGGCCAGAAGGCAGCGAGAGGCAGACGGACAGAGAGGCTGAAGAGACGATAGAGACAGAGGAAGAGCTGACAGGGCTGAAGAGAGGCCGACACAAACATCATGCAGACACCAATACAAGACCGGGATGAGTCTGTTTACCAGTTTAATGTACTGTCAGGCCTTTACAAGCATACATTTAGGATAATCAATTGGTAGCAGATTGGGAAACAGTTTCACGTATGAGCTTTCCGTCACTGTCTGCCAGGAAAAAAGACCAACATTTCCATTATCACTGTATTTTACAGCGCCAAACGGGAACATGGAGCAGGCATCGAAATGGCTGTAACATTTAAGGATCCATTTCCTGCAGCCCTTTAACCTGCACAATTAAAACAAATGGACTGTTGCAGGAAAGACCGAGTGCAAAAACCCCGACTGGCTGAACTCCGACCCATTCAGTTTTATATAGTGGAACCGACTCGTAACCACTTGTGGAAATCGGTCGTTTTGTCCAACCTCAAACACATGCAGCAGCAACCTTTCCTCCGACGGCGGGGGCAGAGAGGTGATTCACCTTTCTCAGGTCCAGCAGCAAACTCCCACATTTAGGATGAAGCTCATTTTCAAAGAATGATCAGGATGATGAAGAATGTTTGAAACCCAGTGATTTTATTATCCGTCTACTCCCATATCTAACACTACCAGAGTTATCTGATGTTTTTCTCCTACAGACATTGACTTCAGTCCTACAGACTGTGCCGATCACGACGTGGACTGTGTCCCTGATAAACCCAACAAGCCGAAATAACCAGACTGCATGGTGCCACCGTGATCTAATACTCGAATGCCGAAAAAGATCATTTTATTATCTATTTGTGCCATTTTGAAATATTTAAGAGAACACGGTGTGACCTCTCTGTCAGAATGAGATGGAAATTGCAGGCTGATAGTGCCAATGTAAAGTGAAGAGAGATCCTGGATTTTGCAGGATCTAATGAATTTGCCAGTGCGTTCCCCCGCTCATACCGATGCCGTTAATCTCCTTAAATAAAGCCACTCCATATATTTTTTTTTCCTCATGACATTTAAACTTCAGCCATATATTGTAAGTTTTGTTGAATCATTTTATTGTATTACTGTTATTTATCATCCTCCCCTCCGCACAATGTTTTATTGGGGACATAAAAAATACTGGCGATGCCGTAAAATACTCCGAACCGAAGCGGTGTGTTCAAGCCATCATCTGTGCCCCCGAAAGACGTGCAGACCTGGAGGCTGCAGCAGATGCTGAAGTAGTCATCGTCACACACACGAGATTGTTTGACGTACCGGACACTAAGAGTCGCTTCACCGCCGTCTCGTATTGTCCATCGTCAGAACGACTGACGGCTCCGGCCGTCAGAACGAACGGCCAGCAGGTGTTTGTGTGACGATCGGCGAAGCCTGAGGAGAGGTGCTGCTAATTAGCTGCTCGGCCGGCGGCTCTCTCGAGACGAGCTCCCTCCACCGAGCGCTCGGCTCCAACGGGGAAACTTTCCTACGAGGCCTTAACAGGCATCCCGGGGCTTCCGGCTGACACCCGCCGCCACTGCCGCCGCCGCCGCCGCGCTCTGTAATCACCCCTTCAGGCCCCCGCGAGCGCCGTCCCCTCCAAAACACACAAATAAATCAGGGGAGGCCAAGCATGTCATTAGCTAACCGTGCAGGAGCAACATGCGCCGCTGGAAAACACATGTTCTGATGCACACAAACAGATCTTTATCACGAGGGCGACTTGACAGACGCCGTCTCCCCAGAGGGGTCGAATTTCCCCCCAAAGCAAACCAAACCATGAGGACGGCTCTCTGCATGTGTGTGTGTGTGTGTGTGAGTCAGCGCTCACATTAGTCACACTTCCGAATACAGTTGAATAAATTGGGATGAGTCACCGGCTGAGGCGGGCTTCTGAACCGGCCCGATTCGGGAGCGCGTTGCCTCTGCCGCCAGAACACCGCGTCAGCGCGGCGACCGGCGTGACTCGGAGTTCTGTGAAATGCAAATGACCGAACAAACAAAAACAACAAGACAAAAAGGGGGGGTTTGTTATCAGGCCCGCGCAGACTCGGAGGTCAGGAGGTTGGAGAGTTTCGCAGGCAAACGCTGCGCCGAGCCTGCTAATCCGTCAGCAGCCCGCCAGCGGCTACCGTCTGCAGCAGGTACTCGCCCCGCTGGCCTTCGTTGGCGGCGTACGGAGCCCATTTATATGCAGCCCGCTGCACGTGTGTGTTTGCTTTCAGTCAGGACTGCCATCTGCCTGTTGAGAAGCAAATTAATGTAGATGGCGAGATTAATGGGTTTTTGATTGGGTGCCGGCCGGACTGCCAGGAGCCGGGACCTGTTTTTATTAACAGGGCTCTCAGAGGACGACGGCAGGACAGCGACGCTGAGCCCGGCCACTTAGCCTCTAAACCGCTGATTGTTTTTCTCAACTATTGACTCTCAGAAGACGATAAGCGTCCATAAAAACACACAGTGCTGGTCAAATATGAAAACGCCAGCTGTGTTTTTGGTCTTGTACAGGAGGAGTGCTACAGATCTGTCTGGACCAGACCGTTTCATCAGAAGGAAGCAAGTGACCTTATGAAAATTTGATGAAGGCGTAACAATTATTCCGTATTGTGGATATATTCGAGGAAGTTCCTTTCTCGAATTCCGCCTGACATTTACACATATACTCAGAAAATAACAGGAAAGTTTGTAGAAGGAGAAGCTGGGAGAGTCTTCTCAAATGTCGACGAGGGAAAGAACCAATCACTGCAATGATAACAGGAACTGAAAAACCCCGTTTGATCAAAGGTGGGTTTCGGTTTGATGCTCCAGTTTTTCAAAATCGTACTTTTGAGGTCATTTAGTGACTTGGAGTGGAAAGTGAAAACTTTATCTCCACAAATTAACAAGCCATCAAGATTTTCAATGAAAAAAAACCCAAACAATAAAGAATTTCAGTTCTTTGAAAATCTACATTCTCCCTGCAGTGTGTTGGTTGTTTGCCTTCCACTGACCCACCAGCAGGGGGCTGAAGAACTCTAACCCTCAGCCTCTCCTCACAGCAGCAGCAGCAGCAGAATCAGAATCAGGAGGACTTGCCTCTCGCTGTCTCGGCTGTCTGCTGCTCGGCAGTCGGGGGTCCGATGAATGAACTTAATGAGTCATTCAAGGATCATCTGTGAATCACGGCTGGAGAGTGAAAGCCAGAGCTGCCGGCCACTTCAAACAGCGGCGCGGCTTTGGCCCTTTGGGTAGCAATGAAGCACATTTCCCCAGTTCTCTGCAGCCATAACCTACAAAGCAGATCTTAAAGGAACAGATCTCACAGGAAGTGAGGGCCGCTTCTATTCAATACACACTAACAGACAAGGCCCTGCCACGTGAATCGTCATTGCTTTACTCGTTTTAACCATTGTGCTAATGGATTGATGACATATTTTGAGTTTGTGGCTGCAGAACTGTCAAAAATGAGCGATTGCTTCTGCTCTGTCTCTTCAGATAACTCCAGCCTTCGATATCTGGCAGTTCTGCACCGTGACTCTGTGCTGTGATGGTACTTAGAGGCTCATGTTACAAATATGCGACAGGCTTGTAAATCTTGTATGGAATTGGACAGCCACACTGAGAAACTCCTACAGGCCACTGCGACGACTAATATATGGCTGCAAATATCGGTTTCTTTGTTTTGTGGTAGTTTTTGAATGTTCTAAGAGATGTGTTTTTGTGCTCCTTTAGTATAAGAACACAAACCAGACACAAAAAAAAAAGAAACCCTCCCATGATGGATATGAACTTGAGTTACCAGGAAAAAAAGTAAAATCAATAGAAAATAAGACGATGAGGGAAATAAAAAGCCGACCGCTCATTTTATTTTCCCCTTCTTAGTCAAAATGAAGCAACATGTTTATTTGTTTCACTCATTCTTAATGCCTCCTCTGCCACCAAGCGACCGCCATGCGACGAAGGCCGAGAAAAGGCGAACTGTTTTCCCCGCAACGGCAACACATGTGGCTCCCATTTCTCCTTATTCAGATTTAATGACGTTGGTAATCCACAGACATTAAACTATACAACGGAGTTGCTTAAAAAGTTACATGGCATATTGTAACCGCCATTATTTCCGCTGAAAAAACAAGTGAAAAAAAAAAAAAAGAGTCTTAATCGGTGCAAGCTGTCGACTGTGACCACACCTCCAACATTTAGCTACACAACAAAGATTCAAACACATAAACCACTGTATTTCCAGCATGTGCTCGGGGGTTGATGACCTGCCGATACGTCAGGGTCGCTCAAAATCCTCTGTTTCGAAGACCGTCAGGATCTGCACCGTCCCCTCTCCCCCCATCAATATTTAAGATCTGATTAATCGGCGATCATGCCGTCTGTTTTATGTGTTCGAACGGCGACGGCACACAAAGAGAGAAACAGACAGGGTCAACGGGAGAGGGTCACTCCGAAATCTGTTCTTTCCACTGCTGACATTTTCCAAACGGGTTCATCAGAGGCGTCAAACACTTCTGAGCTCGAAATCGATTTAATCTTGAGTGGACGGGTCAAAAAGTGCCACAAAAACCTTTGAAATGAAACTTTTCTTTGTTGTGGCGCGGAGTTAGACGTGATGGAAATGTTAATATTTGCACAAATCCAAACAAATACTATGGGAAATGACTACGATCTCAACATAAAGCCAATTTTATTGATAAATTCTGGTGCAAAATACAAAGAAATGTCAGAAAACCTCTCCCACAGCTGCTGCATTCTGAATGCTTTAATACGCTTTCACCAGGAAACATCCAGAAGATGGTCTTAGCCTGGATTCTGCCTTTAAAGACCAGAAACTGGAGCAGATTCATTCAACATCTCTGATTGGTGGTGATCAGTCGGTCCCGGGTTGGCTCCAGTAGAGGGACCTGGAGACCGGAGGAGACTGGTCCTGCTAGCTAATTAGCTCAGTCTGGTGATCGTGCGTATTGATTTACAACACATCCAGCAGCTCCGGCCGATCCGAGCCCTCAGCGGCATCCTTCATAAATCACTGCGCTAATTCTATAATGAGCTCTTAACGGAGGATTATTTAGATAAATGGCGGCGTCTTATCACCTCTTCCCGTCCCCGGGACGCTTTACCCGCGGCTACGGTCGAGGCCGACGGCAGGAATCCACTTGTTTTGGTAGTTTGTATCATTTCAACAGGATATTTGCTGCAGTTCAGAAAACCTTCAGTGCTGGTCGATCTTCTGCAGTGAGTCAGAGCTGTGGCTTTTACCCAGCATCCCTGACATTTACAGTAAGAAGTGCTGAACATCTGGGGTCGGGGGTCACTGACTGAGCCCTGAATCATGCTGCTGACTCACCCCTCCCCCCTCCCCCTCCTGCGGGCCTCCTTTCACCCAGACTCCACTCTTCATTCCTGCCTTCTGCGTCACTCCCGGTGTTCCGTCCTCCTTTTTCCTCACCGGCTGGTGATGGATTGTGCGTTCATACGTGTTGATTGTTTCTTTGTGTTTTGATGAAAAAGTGATTTCCAATCGGGGATATCAATCAGGCGGTTACGCTGCTTTAGCTCCTGCTGCAGACAGCTGTTTCTATTAGCTCTGCTTCTGATTAATCCATTCATCTTCTGCTCTGGGAAACGGCAAAAAAATGGAGAATTGTCGGTTCATTGCTTCATTATGAAACACAACTCATTTCTGCTTTGTTTTGTTTTGTTTTGTTTTTTTTTTCCCCCTCAGTGCAGCTGTTACAGCAGAGGTCAGAGTTCAGCCAGTCTGCGCTCCGTCAGGATTTCCTTTTTCTGCTTCTCTGGAATAAATAACCTGAGAGTCGGCCTCTGCCAGGAGGGAAATAGCTCCGTCTTGACAGACGTGTGGAGAACGGGACACGGAATGCCAGAAAACACACTTCCACCAGCGCCGCGCTGAGGATTTCCTCCGCTGGGTTCCCCGGCGGGTTTCAGGCACTGATGGTGGCTGACATGAAGCAACACGAGGGGTCACCTTTTATATACACACACACACACACACACACACACACACACACAAACACACACAGACAGGAAAGCGGGCCTGCTTGTACTTGTGTATGTACGTTGACGAGAAGAGGTAACTAAAGGGCGACCGGGAAAACATGACTGCATGAACGCAAGTATAACGTCAAATATATACATTAGAATATATATGAGTTAAATATGTTTGACTTCCAGCCGTTTTGTTAAACTTGAGTGGATTTCCCACTCCTCCAGGCACGGCCAATGAGACACATGCTAATTTGTTAGCAGGCGGCTGCTCGGCTGCATCCTAAACGCCTCGGCGGGCGAAGCTCGGCTCTGCTGGAGGAATAAAGCGTCTGAAGGGAGATTTGCGAGGATCAGCGGAGGCGCAGAACCTTTAATGATGTCTTTCACCCGACTCGTCTGGGCAGGAGGAAAGTTTATGATGAAGTCTTGACGGGAAAAACTTTCAGAACGCCGTGTCATGCTTGAAAATCTCCGGGGTCTTTCATCGCAGCACATTTAAAAGGAGTGTTAACAGCAGCCCTCCCTTCTGCTGCAGCGGCCCTACCTGATTACTCCGAAGAAGAAAAGTACAAGAGAGAGAAGGAAGGAGAGGAAGGGGGGGGGGGCGGCTGTGCAGATGAAGCCAGGGATCATGTGATCCGGCTACACAAACCCAGCGGCCGACAGCATTATTTATGACCCGTCCCTAATGGATTGAGAGTGACGGCCGTTTCAGCTCGCTGGCAGAGACAACACGGCAGCGATGCCTGCGAGGGCGGCGGAGACGACCCCAGCAGGGATCAGCACCGGCGACGCGCTCTGAATGCTCAAAAATAAGGGCGAGGGAAGGAGGGCGGGTCGGGGGAAGACTTTTTCTTCTCTCTGAGGAGTGAGAGTGATGGAGAGAGATGTGTCTGGGACGAGGCGGCGAGCGTTTTTCCAGTCTATTTGCCCGGCGTCTAGACCGAGAGTCAACGGGACAGGACCTATAAAAAGAGGCTGGATACTGCAGAGACGGAGTCCAAAAAAATCCGGATGAAAGGCTGCACTGTGGAGGAGCCGAGGACACTGAGCTGCGGTGATAGCCGTCGTGAGAACGCCCACGTCCTCCATCCATCTTCCAGCGGCAGATCCTCCGCGGGCCCTGCGTCGCGCCGTTTCACCAACACTCCAGGATCAGTTCAGGGGAAACATACAACACGACTTCATCTCGAAACAGAGCAGTAACCTTTAGGATCAAAAGTTAAAGTGTTTTTTTTTTTTGTTTTGTTGCAGTACAGAAATTTAGATTTTTTTTTTCACAAAACCTACAGAAACCCCCCCATTTTTTTTTCTTCAGCTGTTGCATTATGGGTGTTTTTACACACTGACCACATGGCTTTGAGGCGAGCTTGCTAGCAATGATTTAGCTAGCTGTCGTCACCGATATCTCAGCTCAGGTCTCAGTGTTTTGTTGCATTATCAAGCAACATGGACTCGAGTTTGTGATATTGTGACTTTGCGCTGAAGCGGAGGCAGATCTTCTGAGATCATTTCCATCATTTTGAAACCAAAAACTGAGAAAACCTCTCACTGCACTGAGGTGCCTCTCAATAGCCGCGACGAGAACTGGAGTCGACGGCGTCCGTTGGGGGAATGTGAGAAAGTGCTGATGAGGTGGAGTTCAGCAAGTGAGCTGGAGTGCAGAAAACATCCTCTCTTCCATTAGCTTCCATTAAATCGGGTAATTAGAAAATCTAAAGCAGCAGAGAAAAAGATGCTGGTTGGTTTCATGAATCCTTTTCAAGGGATAAATACATAAATTAAACATGGAATCTGGGCGCTGAGGATCAAAGCGTACTGTAAGAGTGTTTGATGTAGGCATGAGCTGAAACGTGCACGTGTGAGGGGAAGTAAACTGTGCACGCTGATTAGCGCACATTGAGTTTTGGGCCGTTGTTGTCTGATAATCGGAGTTCAGCGATCAAAGGGGTCGGTGGACCGTGGCTTTCTGAGAAAAACCTCAACGTGCGTCTCCCGCTCGCTGGAGACCCGGGAGCTGAGCGGCGCGCCCCAGTTCAAGGTCCCACCGGGGCAAAGGAAACAATCAAAAACATGCATTTACTGAAGTGTGGAAAACTTCACAAGAACCAGCCGGGGTGATTTTAATGTCAGGTGAAGGGAGGGATTACACGTTTCTCTCAGCGGTTGTGAAATTGCCCCAGCCTCACGGGAACGCGCGACGTTTCAAATGGATCGACACAAAACGGCGCCGTCATCGTTCTAATGAGGAGAGACGTGACGAGCGCACACCTGCCAGCGCACGCTTCCTCCAACGCACACTCAGCACATTTAGACGCTCCACACTGATTGATTTGTTTTCCATTATTTTGCTGAAAAGAAAAATCCCTGAGAACTGCAAGAGCTGCGACCAGACAGGTTAAAAAAATAAAAGCTTCACGCTCCCAGAATGCACTGCAGCATGTTGTTTTATGTCCTCTGAGTGAGGCCTTGTTTACGTAGCATTTTTAAGGGAAAATGCTAAATTTCCGTTGCATTTTGGGAGTCTGTTTACACGACAACGGTGCAAATGTTGAATAAACAGGGTGTAAGGTGTTTTCTTGTCGTCTTAAACCTTCTTCATGTTCACTCTATAGAGAGGTGTGAAGGAAAGACCATCCAGGAAACACCCTGCGCTGCAACGCCGGTCTGGACGACGCAGGCATCGACCGGACGGATAAAGCGGTGCAGCCACGGCGTGCGTGCCCCATCGTCCAGGAACTCCGCCAGAGCTACTGTTGAAAGGCTTTTCAACACAAATATTCACTGTAAAGCCTCCACAAACACAAGACTTTTGGGGAATAAGCGAAATTCATCGCAGGAAAGATGAGACCTTGGAGAAAGTCAGCGTTTCCAGCAGCGGGGATCAGCGAGCTTTTTTAACCAAAGCCTTTATTGCAGTATTCTGTCCAACACGTCTCCGCTCACAAACAGCCTGTTCTGCTTATCACACAGAAGAAAAAGCCACAGAGATTATGTGAGCACGCTGCAGTTGTCAGTCTGGGTCAGCCCGGAGCGGGCAGATGAGGAGCTGAAGCACAGCTGAGAAAACACATCAATCTTTGCCCTAAAACACATTAATGCCTGTGAAGTGTTTTAGTTTATGGAAGCGTACAGTGGCCTCCTGTGGTGGGCGATAATAACAGTATCCTGATTCTTCTTGAAAAGCTACAACAGAAATGTTATTTACAAAAAAAATATCTTTAAGACGAAGGGCAGCCACTGAAGATTTAGCTTGGAGAAAAGAAAAAAAAGAAAATCAGGAAAGCTGAAACAGCTTTTGTTTAGTTTGCTTTCCACCTGTGGAACAAACTTGGATGATATCTGACTCCCACTGAAACTGTCAAATCAGGACTTTAAAGCATTTGCTGCTATTTCTGAAAAAAGTAACTTGTAATGAAAACCTGTTGACACTGTCTTTATTCCTACTTTTCCAAATTTACTGTTGCGCTTCTACATGTTTATGATCTATGTTTGGTTCTCATTTGCAGTTTGACTTATTTCAAACATCATAAAGTGATTTTAATGTGTCATGTTAATGTTTTTCCCAGTTCCAAGGTAATACCCTAACTTCCACTGTGTCTGAATGACGCAGAATATACAAACCTTTTTTTTTTTAATATTTATTTGTAGTAGTTGCTTTGCTTGGTATGTTTTTTCGGCTATATTTAAAGATGAGTTCAAACTTTCATGTAGAAACTTCTCAGTTAGCATGAGCAAGAGAAGAGAATCCAGCCCTCCAACCCATTAACAAATGTGTTTGACACCCTTTATAGACAGTTGAGGTTACAGCATCCATCCACCCATCCTTTAGTCCACTTTATCCAGGGTTGTGGATCCCAGCTGAGAAAAAACAGGGGACAACCTGGAAGCGTCACCAATCTATTACAAGACAAACCTTCTTCAAATCCCATAAACAATTTGGAGTTACTAATAAAGCTCAAATGTGTTTTTAGACTAAGAGGTTAGAAAACTGTATCATCAGCATACATGGATTTTCATGATCGTCGTTTTTGCTGCTTCCATGATTAACTAGGTTGTTTTTGATGAGGACTGCTGTGGTGTCAATAGTGACTTTAGATATTTACTGTTTGTGGTTGTTTAAAATCACTCTTTGTGGAATAAACAGTTTGGTCTGATCTCGTATGACGGCAGCCCTGCTATCAGCACAAACACCAGCAGTAGACGTGTTGGCTCACATTCACCTGCTCTATGAAAATGAATCTGCAACACTGAAGAATCCACAACTGTCGATTCCAGTTATGTGAGCAATGTGGCCAAAGATGGAGGGCAAAGGAGGGCAGCGAGCAGAGGAAGAGATAAGAAGCGGAAGTAATGAATCCTTTATCAAAACTTTCATCTTCCGGCCGGTGGAGAGCGGACGCGGTGATGGTCGGCGTTAAGCACCTCGTCAAGTGTCTCTACCTGCAGTGAATAACAAGCAGCCACATCTGCAGCTCACCGGAGGAAGAATAATGCTGGGGGAACCAGTAAGTGCCCGCTCTGAAGCAATAACCTGTCTCTTAAAGTAGCCTCCGGTTTCGTAGATAAAGGGCCCTATAGTGAAGTGCTTCAGGAGAGAAAAATCATTATCTCAACTTCATTATTCGCTGAAGTGAGAAATATCCAGCTGCTGCCCGCGATTCTTTAAAGAAAAGTTATTAGAGTACAGCAAAGGTTGAACCGCAAAGACACAAGTAAATTAGTTTATCAACTTAATCTGACAAGTCCGGACATAACCTCACCCCCCCGCAGTGGCAACATGTCCTGCATGGCTGCTTTGTTTGGCAGGCCGACCTTTTCACTCCGGTCTCAACACCAAAGCCAGTCGTCACACTCTGTTCTCAGCTCTGAACAGTCTCAGATCAGGGGCTTTTTTTTTCCACCCCTTCTTCTTCTTCTTGGCTGGTGGGCACAGACAAAAAGAAAGGCGGTGGCTGGATTAGCCTTTCAACACCTCTCATGGGGCTGTTCTGAAGTGGGACGTGTCGTGGCTCACTCCCACTGCTCTTTGATTTCCAGATCAGGGAATGGTCAAAAGAGTTGAGTGTACTCTTTATTCTTTCACTACGCTTTAGTTCTGATAGAGGTTAAAAGGACATCTGCTCAGTTGCACCTGCATCTGTGCATTACACTGAGTCGAGCAACTCAATACACCCTCTTGTGGTGCAAACTAGTACTGCAGGATCAAACAGATAAAAACTTTTGCAGACAACACCGGCAGCACGTCACAAAATAGTGTTTGAGTGGCATCAGGACTGCGCTTGTCAGGTTATACTGATTTATAAGAAATAAAAAAAAAGAGATATCACACCTTTCAGAGGAATAAAACCCCCTGAAAGCCGCTGAGCCATGTCGGGAGAAATTGAAGGATTGCCCAGTTTTCAGTGTGACATTCAAATATTACAGCCCAACTTTACCGCTGCAAAACCAGCCTCCATGTTGTATCATTACACGAGTAACCGAATCTCCCCTCCTCTGCTCTCAGCATGGACTGCTGCCTGTTAATGTCTCCCCTTTTCATTTTCATAACCTCTCCTACTCGTTCATCTGTCCTCCCATTTCTCCCCCATTTTCACCTTCCTCTCTCCATTTTCTCACCCATTCATCCTGACCATTACGTCTCCTGTCTCCTCTTTATTTCCTCCCCACTCGTCTTCTTCGGGTCGTCAAGAAGCCAGCCGTGCACCCTGGGATACCGAGGGGGAGGGAGGGAGGGGAGAGTCTGGTCTCGCCTCTGAGACAGAAGGAGCTGATGAGAGAATCAGGTGCTCCGTCTGAATGACATGATGAACAGTCGAAAGCTTTTCTCCCTCTATCATTGCTTCTGTTGTTGTTTTTCACTTCTTCCCATTCTCTGGAAGACATCAGCCCTCATCTCCTGCTGGATTTTCTACCCGATCAACCAACAATCACTAAAATCGACCCCAATCTGATATCTATCAGTACCAGGAATCCTGGATTTTTTGCCACGACACCACCTGCTGCCTCCTTTTACCTCCTCCTCCTCCGTGACTTAGTTCCTGCTAAATGTGAATGAAACACAAACTGGAACGGCTCAGCTGGGTCTCAGCAGCTCAACGGAGCAGCGGCGGGGGGAAGACCCCCGGTGTGTGTCTGATTTACCTCGCCAATACACCACGGCGGCCCCAGGGGCCAAACAACGCTTCCACGACGAGGAATTTCATTCACCAGCTGAGACTCTCCTTGACTTAGCTTTGGATTTAACATATAAATATTAATATACAGCACAAACTTATGGCATTTCTTAGAGTTAATAATCCAAAGTGCTTCTCGGCGCGCAGGGTGGGGAATCCAGAGGGAATAAAACCACTGACCCTGTAAATCAGCGAGAGGTTTTTTTGATTTCTCAAAATGAAAACCACCTTTCCCATAACCCCCTACTCCCAGCCCCCACCCCAGGGCCTGCTGGGATTGTTTTAAAGAGCAGGAGGAAACATAAGAGCTGATAGGGGAGCTTGATAGCAGCCAACACTCCTGGTGATGAGCTTAGCTGATGCAAGGCTGGAAGGTCGAACACAAAACTGTTGCTAAGCAGAAGCGAGTGACTGGAGTCTAACAGATTTTCACTTTCCCAACACTGATGCACACCTTTGACAATGACTGACAAATTTCCCTTTTAATGCTTGTTTTGCTTGTTTTACTGGGATTGGCTCCAGAATCTCATGACCCTGAATCACAAATGGATGCATTTAGGATAAAATTCATTGTTTTCGTGCCGTAAAAGCAGAAGCACCGGATACCTTGTTCTCTGTGCCGCTCCTCTCACATCTCAGGAGTAACAACCTGCACTCTCAGTAACCCCACTGCCTCCAGTCAGGGTGTGATCAGACGAGCTGTGCATTTACAGCAGTGTGTGTGTGTGTGTGACTGTTTTCTGCTGCCGTACTGCAGTTAATTCAATCGGCTGTGGTGTGTCTGCCAGTCACTGATTTGCAATTTGCAGTTAGCATTTATACTGAAAAATCTATTGGTTTGAAACATTTGTTTGAAACAGTCAAAGGTCACCAGAGATGGACCCATTCTGACACTGATTCACTCGGGAGCATCCTTTAACCTGGTCCTTAGAGCTGTGGGCGCTTTGAATATCGTCCCACATGGTGGGTAGATGGAGACCGCATTAAAACCAATAAGACCAAATGTCTCATTCGACTCCGCTTCAGTGCTGGAAAAGTACAACAAAGGGGAAGAAAGATCTAAATTCGAGCCACATAATGTAGAATTTATGAGTTTAGATGAAAGTTTTCAATAAGTCTGCCTCTCTGCTGTCGTTCCGTCCTCGTCACCCCCCCCCCCCCGTTGGAAAATCCTCCCTATATTGGGGCAGTAAGATGAGGTTTGTGGTGATGGGGGCAATTCCCCTACGGCTGCACAAATATCACTTTCTCCCTGCTGGGGGGGGGTCGGGGGGGGATTACTGACACGCACCACAGAAACCAAGTGGCCCGGAGTGTAAGGTTTCACTCAAAACCCTTCATTTAAGAGGAGGGTATCACTTACAAAGTCTTCCATGCAATAGCAGTTTTTTTATCGGTGAAAATGACTCACTGGGTTCTTTTCTTTTTTTTTTTTTGGTTCATTTCCTCTTATTGCGAGCGTCGAGCCGTGTCGCCGTCACGTGACTTCAGAGCCATGTGGAAGACGTTTTTCAGTGATAATTAGAGGTCTGCACCGCTTATAAAGAAAGCATAAAGAAAGTCATCAAGGTCCTGAGAGGCACATTTTTCCCCTCCTTCATGTTGCCACCGAAGTCCGCTGAATGTTTGCCCTGATGAATGAGGTTTTCTTTTTTTTTTTTTACAGTGCCAAGAAAGTTTGGGTTTTTAAAGGTTGTGGCGACCTCGCCGGATGATGGATGGCATGGAAAAGCGAGAGCGAGGGACGGGATGGAGGGAAGGGACAGAAAAGTACCTTAAAAAAGAAGAAAGTCTGCAGAAAGACGGACATGAAGACGGGCGGTGGCGGAAAGTTTGTCTATTTCACACGGACGACACACACACACACACAGTCTCAAGAGGTTTTCATCCATTCATCAAATTATTTTAGGGTCAAACCATATCTGTGATGGATTCAGCAGCCAGAGGGACGAAGAAGGTGCAGGAGTAAAGTTTTATGATGGAAATCTGCATTAACTTCACTCAACATGTTGACTCACTGCGTGGATTTCAGAAAAGCTTCAGTATATGTTGATTTCGTTGCATTAAAAGGACACACAAAGTGAGGAATTACCGCAAAAGCAGATTTCTTTGTCAGAATAAATTACATTTTTAAAAATGTAGTATTTTTCATGAGATTATGTGAATTCTATATATGGTGTTTCTGCGACATTTCCAAGTGAAAACTGAAAAGTTATGCTCCAAACGCAACTTTCTGAATATGCTCTGACTTCTATCGTGCATTGCTTCAAGTGCTTTGTTCCATAATAGAAGAAAAACTCTGTCGAAAGTATTATTAATATGGTTTCATTCTTTCATTTTCATCATGTCTTGCAGCAGATCCATTGATATATTGTTTGAACAGAAAAACGTTATGATTGAACGCCAGTTTTATCCAGCAACGGTGCAGTTCGGCCCAATATTAAGTTTCCGGCATCTGCAAATCATTGCGAGTAAAATGGATAAATAAATGTAATGACAGCCCAGCAGGACCCTGTCATTTACAGGCAGCCGAGTCAGCGCGCACGTCACGCGCTTCGCTGCAGCGTTTCAGCAAATCGTTCAGCGACCGGGAGCAGCCAGCGCCAGATAACACGTGTGTCAACGTCAGCGCGAGGTATGTCACGCCCGAGTGGTAAAATGCTTAAGTGCATGTCAGCACACTATTTCCACCCCAAAATGACGGTGGGCATGTCTGCTCGCTCCGCGCCACATATCCCAGCATGCCTCGGGCGCAGACGCTGCAGGAATGCGTCTCGCCGCCGGTTCCTGCGATGCCGAACCGGTGGTTGAGGTGGTTCCCACAGCCGGGGCGACCTCAGACCGGCCAGGTAAACACTGAGCGGCCCTCGGTAAACACAGGATGTTGGTTTGTTGGCTGAGGGCTTGTCGGGATCCACCTTACAGAACTCCGCCTGGTAGGAAACAACCTCTTCTCTTTCAGTCCAGTAAAACCAGAAACTGCAGCGTGAAGCGGGGCGAGATGCCTTTTTACCATTTAAAACCTGCAAACATATCCTCCATACTGTGATACTTTATTCCGACCATAGCCATGTGTTCTGCTAACTTCGTCCATTTTAATGTAAATAATTATATTCTTTCAGTATGCATTGCAAAAATTGGTTTGGATCAAACAGTACAGCAGCTCGGTCGTCCAAAGCATGACAATAAAAATTTATCTTACGTACATTATACTGAATTGAATCGAACGCATGGCTCCGCTTGGCTCAATAATCCTAATGTTTCATTTGGCAGCCTTTGGGAAAAGCTAATTGTCCGCTCAGGCTTTAAAGTTGGTCGTCTTTGTAGAGTTTGAAGGACCATGCAGTTTGAAGGACCATGCATGAGATTAAAAAGCTTTATCAAGGATCCAGTATCGGTCTGTGACGGCTGGTAGAAACGAATGATATTCAGAATTCATTCAACACATTTTGATTTAGACGATAGACTGGTAACTTTTAAAGCAAATACTTACATTTGAGGATTCGGTCATTATTAAATAATTTCTACAATCCATGAGCTGTGTTAAAACCTTTCCTGAGTTGAGCTGAATCACTGCTGCGGCCCCAGGAGGAGCTCGGCCGTCAGACTCCGGCTCCCCGTCTGTCAAGCCGTCAGTCTGAAGCCACGTCTGAGCGCCGGCCTGAGACCTGCCGGTGTGTGGCCCTCGGGGGTCGACCTCCGGCCTCGCCCCGCCATTTGTCAAACAAAGCGGCGGTCGGGAAAGGTGCCTCGCCTCACCCTGCTGGGAAGTTGTGCAACACATCAAACACTGATACGGTCCATTACTGCTGGAAAGCCCAGAAGACAGCGGCGAGGAGAGGTCAGGGCGCGAACATCAGGAGCAAGAGACCCAAAAGAGACTGATGCCTTCGTTTTCATTCGACCTGCACTTGAAGGTGATTTACTTCATAACAACACAACACGAAAACTGATCAATACTATTGACCAAATGATTTAAAGTCCAAGACAGAGGCGCATCAAAACTGCAAATTTCTCATTGTGACTGAAAGTCACAAAGTAAGTTCTGACTTTCGGGACGCGACCGGCAGCGGCGGGAGGAGCCGAGACGAGCGTCAACAAGCAGGCCCCCCCGGAGACCGCCGGTGAAGACAATTAGCTCGCCATAAAAGATGAATGGCTCTTCTGTGTGATTGTCAAAAGGAATTATGTTCTCCAAACATGCTGGGGAACAGTTGTTTTTTTTTCTGTCGAACAAATTATGCTTTAATAACAGCCGTTCCCATTTCCCTTCCTTTGCGTACGGAACAAAGCGGGGACAGCGGTAAGCATGTTTGTTCCGCGTCATTAACCCGCTGTATCATGTTCCATTGACACTAATGCTCTGAGACTAATCTACTTTACTCCAATGTCACTGATAAGCTCCCTCGATCTCTTATCTCCACTCGCAAGCAGAATCAAACATGTGCCTCCGATCCCCCCTCATTAGGATATCAAAGTCTGAGCAGAGGCCCTTTATCACTTCCTAACTATACCGGCTAATTGAATCCAGAGCTGGATAGCGATCTAGTAAGTGTGTCAGTGGATTAGTAGGGCCTGTCACCAGGGTAACCCAGGAGGAGGAGGAGGAGGAGCGGAGATGCTTCCTGGGGTTTGTTTCTTCCAGATGACTCTGCAGAGCGTCCTCGCTCAATATCCGGCCGATAACGGCGTCGTCCCGAGGCGGGCCGCTCCGCGTCGAGCAGGAAATGAGAGCGGGACAGTTTACTGACGGCGGATCGGTTTGCATCCATTGTCAGCTTGTATATCTGATTAAAAACAAGAAACTTTTAATTAGAAAAAGATCCCCGTGTTTCTGCTCCTCTGTGGAGTTTTCATATCCTCCAGCCTCGACTGCCTCTCCTTTGTGTTTGTGTTGTTTTCCTTCCCCTTTTTATTTGCTCGCCGTTCTGGAACGGATGATGTGAAAGGCGAAGCATCCGCCCTGCGCGGCGGCGGCGGCTCGCTGGGAGCCCGGGCTCGCCAAAGACCTTGAAATGTGGGGAGAAGCGGCTCCGACAGGGAGTCCTGTGGCCCGCTGGGAGCAGGACCTTGAAAAATGGTCCTGTTGCGGCGAGACGCAACACGACCGCTCGCCGGACGAGAGTCGCAGCCGCGTCTGGGGACGGCGGCCTCGACCGACCACAGCAACGACGTTTGGTTCAGTGGTTTTTATCCGGTCTGCCAAAAATCTAAAGTTTCTCTCTGTTTTCGTCAGGATTTAATGACTTTCACAAAAGAAGAGACGCTGCAGGAAAAAGGTTGAGTCGTTATTTGAAGTAACTGAAGCACGTTTTCTCACTTTCACTACCGAAGGAGTTTTGATTCTGCACGCCGCTTTTCTCTTTGGACCGTTTCCTTTCTCATGAACTCCGGCGGTGTCAACCGCTGCCTCTCCCTGGAGCATCTTCCTCCCCCTCCTCCTCCTCCTCCTCTTCCTCCCCTGCTCTGTGAGAAATGGGCTGTTTGAATGTTGATAGGACGGTTGCAACACAGGAACTCCTGCTGGCCGAGGCAATCCCTTCTGGATCTCATTTGAGAGCCTGCAAGTGGAAGTGCATCCTGGGAATGTGTGTGTGTGTGTGTGTGTGTGTGTGTGTGTGTGTGTGTGTGTGTGGGATGGGGGGCTGATAAGGAGGACGGGTCAGTCTGCAGAACGCCAGCGAAGCCAGGAAGCTGAATGCCGGTTATGTGCACTGACCGATTCATCTTTAAACACCGCCGCGTCGGGCCGCCAGGTGCAGCGAGCCGCCGTGACGGGGATAAACGGACGGCGGCGCGGCCGGGCTGCTCGCCGCCGAACTCGATACGAGGCTGTAAAACACATGAAACGGCCGCAGCAAGGAGGCGAATCTGAAAGGGAGCCGGGCGGAGCTGGAGCGCTTCCAAACAGGTGCTGCAGAGCGGCGTCCCAACGGGAGGCTGGCGGCCAGGCAGACAGCACGCACGTGTGTGTGTGTGTGTGTGTGTGTGTGTGTGCACGGTGGGACCTGGAAGGAGGCTTTTATGGTTATTGTATTATCTCATCCTCTCGGGAGCTGGTCCTGATCTGCGGCTTCCTGCTGGAGGGGAGCCGTCGGGCCTCGGACTCCAACCGCTTTCTGCGTCTTTCTGAAGGAAAATCTGAAGAGGCGGAGAAACGCTCGACGGTCGTCGTCGTCCGTGTTACATGTGTTTCATGTGTTTCATCAGCTGCTGCGGTGAACGAGAGGGCAACGACATGCAGCAGGAACCCCCCTCTGGAGTCTGAGCAGGAGGGCACAGCTACACACACACACACACTCCATGGTGTTACAGGCATGCAGCCACACGTTGAAGTGAAGAAGCTGCTGCTGTCTTTGAGATATAACTACAGAGAAACTGTTTCCTGAGAGTTTCCGGTCGGGCAGCATCAGCGTGTCTGAAGCAGACGACTTCCTGTCAACGTTCAAACCGAAGCCGAGGAGGAGAGACGCCCCGCGTGACTTCTCCCTCCTCCAGATAAACTCACTCCACAACCAAACAAGATGAATTTGTCTCTGATAAAACTGATTCCATCTCCATATCAGTGAACTGTGTGTGTGTGTGTGTGTGTGTGTGCGCGCAGACGGAGCCCGGCCGGCCAGACGAGCTCCGTCCGACTCGCCGGCTCTTCCCGTCGCTTCCTGCTGATCCCGGCCTCCACCTCGCTACATCAAAGCCAACTTCAGCCGCCGAGGCGAAACGAAAGCAGCCGCTTCCAGACGCACACGAGATAAGGTCCAGATACAGGCCGATACTGACACACACACACACACACACACACACAAAACACACACACTGCCAGCATATCTGCATTGTTCAGTGGTGTTGGGAGCAGATGGAGGCAGCAGGAGTCACGCTCCTTTTCACAGGATTGATGGAGAAGTCGAACACCGGCTGCGTTTCAGTGCTGCAAATGAAGCAAGAAGGAACAAATCTGACAGGTAGAAAGTTCAGACGCTTGTTTCAGGTGTCCGTTTACACAACGGCGCTTGGACTCACTGAAAACACAACTTTGGAAAACTCTCGATCTTTTCGAAAACACTCCGTCTCCATGGAAATGTGTGAAAACGAGACATTCTGAAAACACTCATCCTCCTCCGCTGCTGCGCTTGCACACATTCTCTCGGGACTTGGTAATTTATAGTAGTGCTGTCAAACTATTAAAATTTCTAATCAGATTAATCACAGGATTCCTTTGGATTCATCGTGATTAATCACCATTAAATATTATTATTAATCTACATTAATCATGTTTTCTTTTGCATGAGCAAAAAGACTGAAGAAAAAAGTGAATGTATACATTTAATGTGTTTATTAAGCATTTTTAGCAGTTCAAATTAAATTACACTGAAAACAAAAATCAAATTAATCGTAATGATGTATTAATCCCCCGTCTTGAAAGACACTTTTTAAAATGCTGCATAACGAAAGAGGACAGCAGGATGAGTTCCAGATGCCTCCGTTCTCACATAAAAACATAAGAGAATAAAACTGCTCTGTAAAGTCATAAAAACAAAAAGGAGAGAAAAACTTTCCTCACTGGAGCGGATGAGGGAGGAAGATAAGGGAGACAAGAGTGCAATTTCACAGGAAAAAAAAAAAAAAATCAGCAGGACAACATGACATTAAACAGCCGCGCTCAGCAGCCAGGCCGTAACTTAGAACTCAATAAGCTGCTATTATCCTGATGAAACGCTGAGCGGGAGCATCGCAGGCATCAAACCAGCAAACAGCCGACGCATTGAGAGGACAGAGGGGAGAAATGAGCTTAATTATACATTTTAATTCCAGGACGGAACAGTTTTAGGGAGTGTTTGGTTGCTGCGGGGATGAACTGTCTGTTTCTACTCAAGGTTTTCTATCAAACTTTACCTGAAAACTGAAGTTCCTCACTGAAGACGAACTGTCAGAGCCAACTGGAACTCTGATTCACATCCTGGCAGAGTAAACTGGCGATCTTCAGTCCGCTCACTATAAAACCTGACCGCCGAAACAATTACGGCCGCGTCTGAATTAGCCCTCCCAAAAAAAACACAATCCGTCAAGAGGAGTGAGGGGGAGCTGCGGTCTGCGCCTCCTCGCCGCCGAATGAAACGCCTGAAGCCGTCCGAGAGAGCCCGTCCAGCGCCGAGCGTCTCCCACATCACAGCTGAGACGTTTCCCCCAAATGTTCCAATGAAATCCACACAAATCAAAGCCCCGTCTCTGCCTTCTCACCCAACAACACTGATTCATTCCGCAAAGCGAGAGGACATCTGAAAAGTCTTATCAAGTAAGTGTTCTGTGAAGTGTGATGGGAAAGTTCTTCTAGGGATCAGATATTTTCAAGTAAGTGCTTACAGGGAGGGAAAGAGTGTCGACAAACAACTGGAACGCAACAAATCCCACATAAAAGTAGTATTATTATCAAAAAGTTGAGTGAATATTTCTAAGAAGAGCATTTTCTGAAGTTGTATAGAATATATGTTGAATAAAATGCTGGGGACAGGAATAGTTGTTGGAACGTGAGAGGACTTGAGCATCATTGTTGATGAACACACTTCCAACATCTGCAACATTTTGGACTTTTTGCTAGAAATTAGCTGCAGAGCGAGCAGGTGTTATATTTCTATTGACATCTATGTAATCCATTTATCAAAATATTTGCAGATTCTTTTCTCCTGATGACCCGTTTTTCTCAAGAATCCAGTAAAAGAAACAGAAAAGCATGTTAACTTCATCATCTTCATCACATCATTTCCAAAATGTTGCTGTGTAAATGTGGCCTTGGAGCTTGACTGGCGCAGGACCCTTCGTGGATCTGCCTTTTAACGAAGCCAAAACTGTACCAGGTCCTGATACTGAGGTCTTCGGTCGGCAGGCGCTCGCTGAAAATTCCCAGCTCTGCTCTGAGAACGGAGAGAAACCAGAGTCTGCGCTAATAAGAGAGGCGAGCAGGCGGCCAGCGCGGCGCAGGAGAGATAACATCCAGATGACAAGAGCCGTGTTTACAAGGCTGCGAGGCACCGGGCCGCTGACCGCCGTAAACATCTCCCGCCGGCTGACCCCGGCTCGTTGGCGCACGGAGCGGCGACCACCTCGGAGCGTGTTACAGTCCTCCCAGCGCTCGCAGCTCCGGACTCTCGGAAAAGCACCGCGTACTCTTGTGTTTCTGCATCTCTGGCGCGAGAGATATAAGTCCAAGGAGACGCAGGACGAACGGGCGTAATTCCACGTGTCGGAGAGCATCAATACATGTGTTCAATCCACCACTTCCAAGGCAAACATTCCTCCAGGCAGAGCAGCTAAAGCCGAAGTCACGTCCAAACGTCTCCACCTCGCCGTCCGTGCTCGCCACAGCGTGCTCCCACCGGGCTGCCAGGTGCTGCTGTGACATTTTCACAACATCTGTGGAAATGTCACATGTTGAGTCGCTCTAACCCGAATCCCCTGGAATGCGAGCCGGCTGCGGTCTCAGCCGAGACTTTGCGAGGTTGTTTGCGAACATTACAGTGCATATGTGGGCTAATATACGGCGAGCCGGTCATTACATCGTGACCACTGGGGCTCCGGCTCGCTCCGTCGGGGCTTATATTGCAGTAATGACGGGTTTTCTGGGGATCGGCCAGCTGCTGAGAACCCGGCGGTGCACCTGGACGCAGCGGCCTCTGCTCGGACGTTTATTCCTCATCATTTATGAATTCTGGTGTGTTTGACAACCATGCTCGAAAGACGACACCATCTTGAGTTCCCACCAATATTCAACACTATATGGTACACATGCACGTTTTCAGAAAGCAGCAGAGTTTACACAGGAAGATAAACGCTATAATCAAGTACGTTTCTCCAGCAGCTTGATTGCGTAACCTGCATTTATTACAAAAACACACACACACTCGAACCGATGGGACATGAAAGCCTCCAGCAAGATGGTGTTAAGCACAGTAAGCTGTAAAAACGTCTGCACGCCGCAGCGCCAGCGGCGGAGGAACCCTCCCAAAACGGGGTGAAGTGGGCCGGCGTAAAGAGTAAACAGCCGCGCTGTTAAAGTGTTACAGGCTGGGCTTTCAGCACGGGAACCCAGAGCCGGGGAAAATGAGGCTCACACACTCACACATTCCCGTCTTTCAAGCTCTCCACATCAGGTCAGAGTGCGTGCACGTAAAAGTGCACGGAACACGTACACACACATATGCAGGCATGTACAGTACGCGCAGGCTTTGTAATTGGTAGCAGAGAGTATATAAAGACACACGGGGAGAGAAAACCTGCAGCGATCACAGAGCGATGTGGAAACACTCGAGTGTGTTTGAGTCCTCACTGAAAGAGTGAATGGAGTAACGTCACAGCTTCACCGCATCGTTTCTGCACTTCTGTTTGACAAACTTTTTCGAAAAAACAGATGTGTATTTACACAAAAACGGCAGAAACACTGAAAAGAAAGAATTTTTCACTTGAAAAATGTCACACTGTGACAGTGTTGCCAGCAGCTGTCCATATCTAGTGGTTTTCCTCAGTTTTGGCCAACGAGGAGGGAAAACTGGTTCAGTTTGAGTCACATCACGCCTCACCTATTCCAATCCGCCCAGACAGGTCTGGTTTGCGTTGGACCGCAGCCTGGGGTCAAGCCGACTTCACACTCCGTCATAAACAGTTTACCGAGTCAGTGCCTTCGGAGAGCCACTGTAGTTTATACAGCCTTCAGTTTAGGAAGCGAACTGCTGATCGAGGCATCAGTCATCCGATCGGTGGTACGACAGTACCTTTCAGCTCGAGAAGCCAGATCCCTCTCTCACTTCCCCTGAAACGGTGCGAGGGATCGGCCAGGTGGGGGGCCAGGAGGTCCCTGGAGAGCAGCCCTCGCTTCTCCTGCTCCTTCAACACATGGACAGAGCCGTGCAACCATCACAAAGACGACTCGACGGTTCTCCCTTCTCGTTCCGTCTCCACCTCTGTGCGGTCGGGGTTATTGTATAAACACACAGTGTATATGTAAGTGCGGCCAGCGCCAGAGGATCCCTGCCCGCTAAACGCTGTAACTCAAGCCCGCCATTGACTAATGGCTCCTCTCAAACTCGCGGAAATTAATATCAGCCTACCGTGATGGGCGAGGGAGCACGGGGCAGCGCTTCATGTTCCCCGTAACGCCATAAAGTCTTCCACACTGATCCGGAGGCTGCTGTGTGGCTCTCTCCATGTGGACGGAGGAAGGGGTTCATTAGGAACAGACACGGTCCGCCACAAAGGTTGTGAAATCCTTTGTTTTCCATCAGAAAAAAAAATAACTGAGGAAATGTAGAAATGGTTTGAGACGCTGCCTCTACACCAATATCTGAGATTTAGTATTTTAATTTGCTGGGGTTTTATGGCTCTGGGGTTTCCTTGACCTGGAGCACCTGGCACACACAGAGCCCACCTCCCAACCTCAGAAGAATTGCCTGGCATATAGTTTTAACGCCCCCCCCCAATCCACTTCCTACCCTGTTTCTGTGTTTGACTCGATGCCAACTGGAACCTACAGGGTAATATTTAGTCCCTTAAATCACGCCGCGAGGCAGTGTCCCTGACAACAATACTACTATTCTCCCTTCTCCTTCGGCTCACACATTTCCTTCCCACCCTCCTGATTTCCTTCCTCGCCCCCCCACCCTGGAGGTATCCTACCCTCAGCTGTTCCTCCACCGGGCCGAAGCAGAGAGCCAGGAGCACAGAGAGGGATTAGGGCTTTAAACCTGAATGAGGTGCTTCCATCTGCTTCCAATCGCACGGCTCCGCGGCCGTAACTCCTGCACCTCCGCGTTCCGCCGTGCGCTGCGTTATATAAGAGCCAGAGACGCCATAACCGAGTGGACTTCATCCTGCGAGCGTCTGAGCTCCTGGGCGATGGGAAGACTTTCCCTCTCTGGTCAGAACAGCAGAGTCATGCTCCCGTGATGAATCACTTCCTCTACACTCATTTTAATTACACTCAGACAGTCTCTTCTGTCTGACGACTGCGTCCTGACCATTTCTTTTCCAGGAAGTCCACTCACAAAAACTCAAAATATCCTGGTGGGTTACCAGTCCATCTCAGGGCAAACTGATTTCAAACAGTAATAGAGGCTCTAATCAAGCCTTCTTAGCAATTCAAAGTCACCAGCTAATCCATCGGGGTTGAGAACAGAGTGACCCAAACTGAGGATCAAACCGGAGATGCTTCCAGAGTGAGAGGAGGATGAGTGCTCGCCACATGCTCCTTGAAAAAAAGTGAAGATTAATAACAAACATTGTTTTAAGGTTTCAGGCTGAACTCAACTCGTCCCTGATGCACTTGAAAGAACCAGTGGAAAAAATAGAAAGCCCGCTGGTTCTTATTATCAGAGTGGATGAACTACAAGCAGGCTGTGAACCCGGGTACCTCAGATGAGAACCATCATCTGCTCTCTTTGGTGTTGAATCCAGGAATCCAAATCTGAGATACTCACAAGTTCCGTCCATATAAACCTCTGTGTCCAAATGCTAAAAACGAAGCATTTTCACTTGAAAAGCGGGATTTTTGTTGCACATTGTGAACGTAATGCTGAATCAACGCTATTCACGAGCAATTTGAAAGAGGTGCACGGTGGGAGTTGGACGAAAGTTCAGGGATGGAGATGCGTCCCGCCGGGCGAAGCTGTGGAAATGCCGCCGCCCTCGGTGCACATAAAGCTCAACAAACCCACTGCTTGTTTAGGTGACAACAATCAAGGCCGTTGGGGCTGAGAGGAAATGAGCACGGTTCTAAAAAAGCCACAGAGGATGCATCAATAAAAGAAAGAAAAAAGAAAAAACGCCAAGGCTGTTAAAAGCTAGTATGAGCTTTCACGTGGGAGCACCAACAACAGCAGCCAGTAAATAAAACCAAACTGCAATGTGTGTCGGGAGACTTCTCCTGTGAGAAAGCTCACTCTGATCCAAACAGCAGAGCTTTGTTGACCATGTGGGGAGTCTGGATGGAGACAGGGAGAGAGAGAGAGTGAAAAGGTGGAGGAGAGGGGGCGGTAGAAATCAACTTCCCATGACGCCGTCAAGGGCTGGTAGTTCATGTTTAACAGTTCTAATGATTGAGTTAACACACTTTATGGGCGAATATAACACAACCGAATGGGAAAGGCAATAAGGCCGTAATGCTCAGAGGAAAACTATGTTTTTTTATGCTGGAGAGTTGCTTTGGACAAGACGAGAAGCCCACCTGTAGCTCAGAAACACCAAAGAACAATGAGGGGCAGCAGCCTGCAGGGGGCTGAATACTCAAGACACATAAAAACATATGTAGAAATGTCAACCAAATACTGAAAGCTGCAGAAAGAATAATGATATCTGTCTTTTTGGGGAGAGTTTTCTGTTTACTGCATATTTCCTGATGATCTGATGCCATGTTTTTCCAAGAGGAGCAGAATCCTTCGTCGTCTTGCGGGAGGCGTTTATCTCTATGAAACCTGTGGCCGCATTCGGGAAATTTTCTGTCTGCAAGTACACTCACGATCCTGCTTCTGGGTCCAACTTCCATAAACTGAACATAAACGTCTGTGAGTTGTGGGACTGAACTCACACGAGCACGTTAACGCTCGACTGGCACGTAGAGAGGAGCCAGATCAGAGATCAAGTGCGACTGCTTCTCGCTGTGAGGCAGCAGCGTTTGAAACCACTAAACCTTCCACTCTCCAAAAAACTCCACTTCATAATTTATGTCACTGTAAAAACCCTCATTTCATTTCATTTTTATTGACACAGATGCGCAGACGTAGACACGTTACCCGCAAGGCTCCAGGAGCGGCTTTGCAGGGCGCAGTTTCACACTCCATTTCCCCTCACCAGAACGCCACGGGCACATCGGTGCCGCTCAGAGGGCGGAGGGGTGACGCGCCGCCGAGACTGCCCGCCGCCGCATTAGCATGCCCTGCCCGGCCTCGTTCTGCTTTATCTATCTGCAGATTGAAATATCCCCGAGCCGTGCGCGAAGGCCGGGACAGGCTGAGCATCTCTTACCTCGTATTCCCACATCATTCAGTGCATCCCTGGTTCTAATGTTCTGGCTGACAAGCTTGAAACAGGTGCATGAGTGCTACCTTCTTGTTTTGTCTTGTAGTGTTTCAACACTTTGATCTCTCCGTCAACATCTGACTCACGGCGTTCAGACATTTAAGGGAAATCATCAGATGTGGGAAGCGGAGTTCCGTCCGACTCACGCCACCTGTGCATCTCATGCAAGCACTGAATGCAAGACAGACGTCGCTCAGGGTCTCGCCGCCCGGAGTAAATGTATATGAGGAACAGTAATGATTTCCATTCGGCCTTTTATTGGTTTTTATACAAGGCTTTCTCACTGACACAAATGCAGAAAATACGAAAAACCGACATGGTGGATCGGAGGAGGGGAAAAAAAGTGGAAAAATAATGAGAACATAGATGCTGGTTGTGGGTAATGATGAGTCTAAATGTGAGGGTTAACCGCTCCAAAAAAACATGTGTGCTCGCTCTGTTAAGAGCCCTGTAAAAGCCCGAGCCAAGGGAGGGTACTGCAGCAAACCGCCACCCAGCATCGCAGCTTTCCGCCCAGCACAGCTGCTGCTTTACGCTCTCTATTTATTTATCAAAAACGCCCTCCAACGCGACCCGAGGACGGATGATTGATGCCCTTTGCGGCGGCGCTTTCTCACTTTTCGGCGCTCCGTGCCGGCGAGTGTCGCTTTGTTTTCCTGGAGGAGATTCTCTGAAACGTCAGAGGCGGCGGCGATTATTATGAAAAAGACGGGAAGATTTAGTGGCATCTAGAGGGGAGGCTGCAGAATGCATCCAGCTCCTCTCACCTGCTCTCTGCACGGTGGAAAATCCTATGAGGTAGGGGTGTCAAACATAAGGCATGCGGGCCAAAATGGGCCTGGGGTTAGGATCTAATCTGGTCCTGACATGATTCCACGCAAGGAAATTGCGAAAATTGCAAAAAAAACGCATTGATTTCTGAAGAGTTTGAGTCACAGATCATAAATCTTTGCACATCAGGAATCAGAAATGAAAACTCGGTGTTTAAACAGCGAGGCTGAGGGAGGACGAGTCTGCACGTGATGACAGATCGTCCCTCTGTGCTTTCGTTTAGCTTCTTTCTGGCAACCGCCTCCTTTAAAGACTTGTAAAAATCTTTCCAAAACCACACGACGGGCATCTGCTGACGTACCGTACGTCTCAGAATTAAAAAAAAACGCTCAAGAAGCGAGTAAGCTAGCATTAAACACAAACCTTGCTTCGGGATGAGTGAAACCGAAAACGCAAAACCTATTTGGGGATTTTGGGGCTTAGTTCTGCAGCTCCATGACACACAAAGAAAACATTTTTGTTAATCGGGGATCCTGAGTCCTGCACACTGCGCCTCGGACGGCCGGCGAGCCGCTGGACCGCGTCAGACTCAGGAGCCAGATAAGATCAAATTTTATCTCTAAATGAGATTCTTTCATCCACAGACATGTTGTTTCCACACACACACACACACACACACACACACACACACACACACACACACACACACACACACACACACACACACACACACACACATCTCTGCTCTCAGCTGCTCTCTCTTGCACCTTCAACCAAGCGCCAGGAATCCCTGTAATTGTGTTGATAGGCGCTGATCTACGGCCGCTGCTGCGTAAGCCGTGAGTCAACACCGCAGAGACCGCCTCGCCTGACTCACAGCGCCGGCAATCACTCTCCGGGCACACACAACACACACTCTCTCTCGTGCTGTGGCGTGTGCATTAGCATATTCGCTCCGCTGGGCGATTTGGACACGAGGCGCTGTGCTTTTTCTTTTTTCTTTTTTCTTTTTTCCAGCAGACGTTTGGTTTTGCAGAGTCATGGTTCGAAGGGAAAGCAGTGTGACCGATTCGTCCAGCGGAGGGAAAAGGTTATCTGTGACAGCGGAGGAGACAGAACGGGGCCAGGTGTGCCGACTCCCTCCTGCTGCTTTCCTCATTAGAGCCATCGCAGAGGGGAAGAAACTGAGAGACAGCGAGAGAAGGAAAAGATGATGAGGAGAAGAAAAAAAAGAGGATGTGACAAAGAGACGGAGGGCTAAAGGTCAAAGGAAAATAGCAGTAAGTGAGCTGGAGGGGGAGGAATTAGAGAAAGGCTCCAGTCAGGAAAGAAAAAAAAAAAAGTCTGAGTGAGGAATTCTGGGAATGGGGGAGAGCGGAGAGACAGTGACGGGAGACGGAGTGGAAAACAGAAGAGCGGGGATGAAAGGAGGAGAAGAAAACAGAGGCTGCTGACAGACGGCTGAAGAGAGACAGACGAGGACGGCGGACGACTGTGCTCGAAACAAAACGCCTCCACCGTGCACGGTGCACGTGTGTCTCTTCCAGTACGCGACCGGAGTCAAACACTGGTCAGGTGAAGCTGACTCAGCCTTAAAGCAGAGGATTAACACCTCCACCACACTGAATTCACGACTTTAAAACAATTCACGTCACTTAACTTAAAAAAATATGGTCACTGATAAGAAAATCGCAGTAAAAAAATAACAGTTTTCCCACAAAATGTTGCGTAAAGTGATTCCAGTATGTCTTGGCAACAGTTTAAACGCTGTGAACATATGTCGATGATTATCATGATAATATCGCTAATCACAACCGTGACATGAAATCTCAATATCGCCCCATCAAGACTCCTTTCAGCACAGCTCTGCAGACCAAGTGACTCTTGCCAACAGTTACCGTCTGAAACACGTTTTGTACTTCGCTCCAGAAAGCAAATTTGGAATCTTCGTTTCTCACAACCGGACCGCAGAGGAGACTCCGTTTCCACGGCAACGTTTCAACAATAAGACGCTGCCACCCTGCATTTAGAGGACCAGACGAGCAGCCAGGTGGCAGAAAACATGTTGTTTTATTATTTCCTGTCATGTCTAACAACACAAAGTCAGTGAAAACGCATTAATTATCTGCAGTGACTTTTTAGCTGCAGCAGCTGCTCTCAGACACATGAAGAGTTCAAAATCTCTCAGAAAAAGACTAACAGCATCAGACGTGTGTGCTGAACATAACACAGAACATGCTCTGTGTGTGTGTGTGTGTGTGTGTGTGTGTGTGTGTGTGTGTGTGTGTTGGGGGGTGTCAAACACATGCTTGGCGTTTCTTCTTTTATTGCGTTAAACAACAAACAAGTAAAGCGTCCGTCTCTTGGATCATTTAGCAGGACTACCTTTGAACTATAAGGCCTGGAGCCAGTGTGTGAGTGTGTGTGTGTGTGTGTGTGTGTGTGTCTGCATGGGAACTCTTTTTGCGACACACAGATGTGGTTACGCTTCTTCATACATACGATCACAGAAGACACGAGAGGAAGCTGTAATTGCGCCGTTATGTATTAAAGTGTGGAGATTAAAGCGGGGGACATTACTGCGGCGCCTCGGGGAGGTTTCACGTTCAACATCAAGCCTGTTAAGAGTCCTTGAATTCCTCACAGATCTGGATTTGTGGCCCAATATCTCATATTTGTGAAATGTGAGGTCAGGGAAGTCTCCGGTTTTTGATTATCTCTCGCTGAAGTGACAAAAGCAGTGTGATTTCCTCTGGAAGACGCTCCTCGCTGCAGCAGTATTGTACTTTGACTCGCTTTCTTGCTGTTTTCGAGCGAGCGCCGCGGCCGTGCTTCCAGAGGAGGGTATTTTTAACCGGTGTGGCTGTACTGTAAACACCCGCCGCTCTGTGTGTTCCCACTCCAAGATTTAAACAGCGCGGCCGACAGCAGACTCCCGGCGGCACGGAAAGGCAGAGAAATACCGCGCGGAGGACGAAAAGCAAAAAGGAGGAGGAGCGGAGCGCTGGAAAGCAAAATATTGTCTCAAATCTTTTTTCCCCAGTTTCAACAAAGGGGTCATTCGGAAACGGCTGCACAAAAATGTGAGGTCACACAGCTGCAGCATGTGTTAGGAGAGTCTGACATTTCTGACATTTCCAGGCTTAATTTGATAATCTGCTGGTTCCGAGTCGTGTGTGAGAGCGGGAGTCGCTGCCATGTTTCCGCGGGCCGCGCTCCCCTGTTAACGCGTTATTTCTGATTGGCCGAGCAGACGTCAGGCTGGTTGACCTTCAGCTGCACCGCCGCTCCGGCCGGGGCGGCACAGCGGCCGTAAATCTGCAGCGAGACTTTCTGCTGCAGTGCAGAATGAATGAGAGAGAGAGAGAGAGAGAGAGAGAGAGAGAGAGAGAGAGAGAGAGAGAGAGAGAGAAATCGCTTGCAGAAGTGCAAATATAGCTCGTCCCGCTTGTTACTATTCACACCTCCCTCCATCGCCGCCGCCGCTCGTCTTCCAGATATGGAGTTCAGCGCGCGGCGAGTCGGACCACCCATGACTGCGGACGCGTTTGGACGCCCCGTCCCGCCGGCCTCCCTCCCTTTGTTGGAACACGTCGGCCCACGCTGTCTCCCTCCATCCCCGCTGTTGTTTCGGCGGTGTCAGAAACACTTGAGGGAGAAGAGCGAGAGGCGGCGGCGTCTGAACGCTCACGGAGAGCTCCCTCCGTCCACCGCTGCCCCAAACACACTTCGGTCGAATGTCGATTTCACAAGAAAAGCCACATCGGGGTCACCATTTCCTTTTTCAGTCAATCCGAAGCAGCCGGGACAGAGAGAAACTATTACACACTGATGTATACACAACAGAGACAGTGGCACGAAACCGAGAGGCGGAGAGGACAGGAGGAACCGAGATCATCCGGGCCACCCAGAGACGGAGGGAGGCTTGTTTACATTCTGCTCGCTCACTCAAACCCGCCGGACCCCGGCAGGATTCCCTGAAGCACTCCGCCTCGCTTTCCTGACTTTCAACCCAGCCGCGCTGGAGATGCACCAGGAAAATACACAACAGCATGCTGTGATTATTCTCCTCAGTCCTCAGTACACACACACACACACACATACACACACACACACACATGCTCTGGCACCCAGAGGTTCAGCAGGATGTTGTTTGTTCTTTAAGTGTGCGAGTGTGCCTGGCATTCGTCCGCACGTCCGGCGAACACTTGGGTATCTTCCAGGTTAGCGTCTCGCTAGCAACACAGGGCCGCAGAAAATAGCAACCGACCACGGCGTGTGTACAAACTTAGCCTGCATTGCTCAGATAAAGACGCTCTTGTTGTATTCGGTGTCGGCTGATACTCTCGAGCAGGGCGCGAGACGTTGGACCAACGGCAGAGTTACAGTAGAGAACTGCTAGTTGTGCTATTTATTGTGGATATTATTATCAATATTGAGTGTTTTCTTCAGTCTTCTGTTACTGATCTCTCTTTATTTACACGGCGATGTTTGGAAAATGATGTGTGTTCACATGGAAACAGCAGTAACACTGAAGATGGACTGAGAGCCATGACAATGATGGCAAACGTCAAACACTTACAGCTGTCGGCAGATCTCACAATGCCCCACGCTATTCTGCAAAGGATCAATAAAGAATCATCTCATCTACATTATTGAGGTATCCCATGAAAGAGGATGATGTAATCTTCAAGTTTACCTTCATGGAAACAAGTCCCTGGGCTGTGTGGTTTGGGCAGCCGCCAAAACTCCCGATGTACAAGATAATTCCCTATCAGCGGTAAAGACGCCGCCACTTCATTAAAGGCCGGCCGGCTGGCATGAGCTCTTCATTCCGGGCCGTCACTCCGCTGTGCCGGAGGCAGTGACTGACGAGAGCCGTCAGCGGAGCGAGGGCAGGAAGAGCAGGCGTCTCTTCTCGAGATTCAGAACGTGCGAGGATGCACAACGTTTGGGGAAGCTCGGCAACACTGTCAGAGAACCGAGAGCCGAATGTCAGAAGGACAACGGCTCGATTTTCTATTTGCTCCTTGCATCTGCTTCCTTCAGGCTGTACAGAGATGATGGATGGGATCATGTTAATTACATCATTTCAGTATCGGAAATCCCACAACCTGTCAGTGCATTCGCTCCATACACCAAACTCCTATGCGCAGACTTGCAGACACAGCCGGAGGACACTCCTCTGAAATAGGTGCGGTCTACTGTACAGTGCATCCGCCGTGGATTGGGCCTCGCACAATAGATGAAGAGTGGATTAGTACAGCTGAGATTAGCCCTGCACGCTCCCCAAAATTAACCTTGCCTGGGAAGCTAAATTGCGCCCTTTATACACCATTAGACAGCCAGCAGCAGCTCCTGTGGCAGATGGAGGCAGAGAGCAGCAGCCATCCAGAGAGGAGTGACGCTCTTCTCCACACATGTCAGACGGGAGCCTTTAAACTGGGAGATGGCGGAGGGCCTTCTGTCGCCGGCAGGGCTGCAGACTGAGCCTGTTTGAGGAGCTCTCGTCCGTTCAGATCCGTGTGGACACACCGATCAATTCTGCTGCCCTCTGCAAACACCACCGAAAAGAAACAAATCGACATTTTCCTCTGTTTTTTGTTTTTTTTTCAGTTTGCAAGCGATCAAGGAACGTACGCCTTGCTGAGCTGTTATGCTGACTCAGATGCTTTTTTTTTTTTTGAATAATCTCTATACTGAGTGAATCTGAAACATGCTTCTGCTGCTTGAAGGTGCACAAACAGGCGTGCAGGCATGCGTTAAAGACGCAGTCCTGCACTTGATCCTGTTGATAATACGACTCCAAACTAAACAAGGACTGCGCGAGAGTTCAGGCACAGTTTACTCAACCTGCTCTCCGTCTGAAAGCCCCGGGAGAAAAGCTTTTAAGGGACAACAAAGCACAATTAGACGGACTAATTACCCCTTCCATACCACCCATTCCTTACCCAGACTGACAGGCCGGGGCAGGCAGGAGGGCTTAGCGCGGCGCACTGACTGCACATTCAGAGTCCAGAAAGCCACAGTTAGGTCCTGTTTACACGATGTTTCAAAGTTTCATGCAGTTTTCATGTTTGCTTGAACAGAGGGAGCGCTATCAGATCCTGAAAGTCAGAGAAGAAGCAGCAGCTGAGTTGGGAGGACGAGCGAGTGGAAATGGATCCCGGCACAAATCAGAAGAAGCTCCCGGCGATCCAGCGGTGCCGACGTGCGGAGGAGGAGGGGGGGCTGTGGAGCCGAAGCCGGCGGTTCAGCAGCAGGTTAATGATGACACTCGCTTCCCGCCGCCGCCGCTGATTCGAGACTCGGTCACAGACACGGCGGGAGGATTGAAAGGCGGGGGAGCGCTGACCCGGGCTTTGATGTCTCCGGCCAGCGTTCAGGAAAATCAGCAGCTTTGTTCGCTATCAGAGGCTGGCGAGTCTCATGACAGTGGAAAGAAGCGACGGTTGGTTTGAATGTGAACGAAGTGGGGGAGAGAAGGGAGAGGAGGGGGAGGAGGGAGTTGGACTGGCCTGACAGGAAAGTTTCGGTTTGTGCTCTGACAGCTGAGCAGGGAAGCTTTGGCGGGGAGTTTTGAAAGCGGCTTCACCCAAACATTTTCACACAGAGGAAGGAATCTGGCACCTGCTAACCACTTAACAGAGCTGCAAGGGTTAAAGATATGAAACGTTTCGCCGCATCTGAGAAAGATTTTCTCTCCCAGCGGCGGAGGAGACAGTTCAATTTCTGTGTCGAAACTGAAGCAGTCTTATTAATGCGCACAAGTGACTCCCCTGTGTTTTCCACTTAAGCACACACACGGCCGGATTAGGGAGGCATGCGGAGCGTAAATGTGCGGAGAGATGAGGTAAGACGCTGCCGGTGAAGCATTACTCATCTGAGGAGGAAAAGCCAGCCACATCCAGCACATGACTCACCGCCGCTCCGCTTCACACACCTGCTCGGACGGAGCGGGGAGACGTGGAGCGGTCGACCCTGACACCTGTGGAGTGCCCCCACGTGCACGCACGCACGCACACACACACTGAAGACCCTCCCACTGACCTTGCAGATCTTGCTCTCCTCCGTCCCGGCCCGGGACTTGCCCTCGGCCGTCCTCTCCTGCTGGTACTCGGACTTGATGGACAGCTGACAGGAGAGCCCCGGGGGGCCCTCGCCGGCCCGGAGCTCCTGCTGCCGGGCGGCGGCGGCGGCGGCCCGCACCGCGCTGGGGATGGGGAGCGCCGTGTGCACCGGCTTGGTGCCCACCGCCGAGGGCTGCCTCAGCTTGGAGGCTACGCCAACCACCGGCATGCTGCCAAAATAATATCAACACAGGAGTCCAGGAGGAGCCGTGAAGAGCGGAAAGAAAACCTGCAGTCACTCCTACTGATGACTGGGGAAAAATAAAAAATAAAAAATAAAAAAGAGAAAGAGCAGCTGCCTCTCAGACCGAGAGGAAAACAGCTGCAGTCATTCTGTAGCCTACAGCGCGCCGGACTCTCAGAAACTGAGAAGCCTTCTCCTTCCTCCAGTTCACTCCCTCCTCCTTCTCCTCCCACAAGCAGCCCTGCTCCCTCCCCTCCGCTCGCTCTCCGCGAACCTCACAGTCAGCCAAAACACTTCACGGGGGTGTGAACTCCTCTGCAAGGTAGAGCCGGCAAAACTGTGATTACAGAGAGAGAGAGAGAGAGTATGTGTATGTGTGTGTGTGTGTGTGTGTGTGTGTGTGTGTGTGTGTGTGTGTGTGTGTGTGTGAATACTAGAAGTAGACGTCCTGTCTGTCTACATGCAGGGCTGCCCCTTCTTTTGATGTAGAGAGAAGTTTAAAAAAAAATGAGAGGAGGGGAAACCTCTGGAGTTCTGTTCAACAGGAGGAAGCTTGAACGGTTGAAATAAGAAAGAGAGAGGAGGAGGAGTCTGAATGTGTCACTCAGCTGGAGTTAAACTGTCTCTTCCAAAAAAAAAACCAAAAACATTTGACTGCAAAAACAGAATCTTTTTTTTCCCCATGATTCTGTGATACATAATCATAAATGTACCTGCACACAGTCTTTTGAAATCTGAGTCCCAGACTCGGTCTGCAGAGCTCAGGGCACAGTAAATGCAGACTCAGACTTTGGCATCAGCGTTCTACTACACATCATAAACTGTAGAAGGCTGCGGAGATGCTGAAAGCTCAAAGCACTTTCAATGCCATCGGTTCACTTTTAATGCGAAAAACAAGAATCCAGGTGTTCAGTGAATCCTGAATCAAGTCTGAAGGGTGACGAAGCAGAAATCCACTGTGGTCAAAGACAAATTCATATATATGGAACATGGAACTCAACTAACAGAGATATCCATTAAATATTCTTCTACTCTGGAGAATATGGACTGAGATGCATGTGCAGGAAAAAAAATCTATTTACCCGTCTGCAGTTTCAGAAAAGCTGCATTTTCAAGAAAGTTGCTCCAAGCACCCCTGAAGTTTTCGAGTGTTTTCCTGCAGCGCCGTTGTCCAGGCAGATGGCTTTACAGCCTGCTAACTGGCTGCTGTTTGTACTGTAACAGTGAGGCCTGCCGGCCGGATTAAAGCCGGACGGAGTGAAATCTGCGCGAGGGGATTCCTTCAAAGGCTGCGTGCAGAACCGCGGCCGAGTGCGTTCTATCAACGGTGCCGTTGATCGGCGGGAGACAGATTAGCCGCAGCGCATTTGGACAGCATTAAACAGACACAACATGACAAGTGGAGTAACACCACCCCCATCGTGCTTTCTTTTCTCTTTTTTTCCCCCCCACCTCTTTTCTTTCCACGGGATCTCACCGCTGCGTAAGACATAAAAGGCAGTGAAAGTTTTATATGGAAAGGCTGCATCTGGTTCAGTTTAGAGATGTGCTGGAGTCAGAGGGGCATATTGTGGTATCATGGCAAACCGGAACTTTTTAACACAGCACTGTCCAATAAAACAAGGAGGGGGTTGGTGGAGGGGGGGTGGGACTGTGGAAAAGCAAACACAGATCGTGCTTCTCATGTGTTCTCACCGCAAAAATCACAACATCTCAAAAGGTACCGTTCTCCATCAGACCTCCAACAGTCCACATGGACTGGATTTCACACTCCTGAGCCTGAACTCGTCCAGATCACGTGTTGCTTTGAAGGAATTCCGTGTAGAAGCCCGTTAATAACGCCTGATTGTTTTACGCACTGCCGCTTCCTCTTCAACTCGCTTTCATTTGGCTTCTGTGATTCTGACAGTCGACTGCCTTCACGGGGACGTGGCCTCGGAGTAGGACCGGTATTCAATCGCGCTCCGGGGGCGATCATGACAGGCCTAAAAAAACAGGATACCACGTGAATGACTGGCTCCGGTCCAACTGCTGCTGCCTGCCGAGCTGCACGAACCGGAGCGCACTTGGCGGGCGTCCAGCTTCCCAGGACGGCGTGGAACTGTCGGGAAGGCCGTCTCCGACGAGGCCGGTCCCTTCCCGGGGGTGGGTTAGGGTTAGACAGAGAGATCTGAAGAAAAACTCCCACCTCCCCCTGATTTTCCAGCGCTTTCTGGAGATAATCATCTCACGCTGCAAAATAATTGCCCGGTGGAAATGAGGGCGTCTCGGCTACCTGCAGGTAAAATAGCCGCCGCGGTGCTGAGAGCGCCGACCGAACGTTCCAAAGTCAACACCGGCTCCAGCAGATCTCAGGTTAGCTTACATCCACAGAAAGCGAGTCGGGCACGTCAGCACCCCGATGCTTGGCTGCCACGGCTCGCCACTTCTCTAAATATAGTCCCACAGCCAACTGTGTCACGGGTGAAAACTGGACAGGAGAGGGCGAAGGGAAGGAGGAAGCCGACGCAAAGATAATGTTGATAAAAGAGAGATTGAATGGTCGAGAGGTATGCTGAACAGCTCAACATTTATGATCATTTCTCAGTAACACTCAAAAATATGAGACGGCGAGACTGAGAAGTGATGAGTTGAGTTATACAGGAGACCACCTGAGAGGAGTGAGTTCTGCCGAGTCCATCGAAAGGCCGACACCAGAGGGATTTCTACTGAAACGAACCCAAACAAGACATTAATAAGTCCGACATCAGCAACTTTAATCACCATGCATAAAGGTGGGGAGCACTCGAATAGTCGGCTAAATGATTAAACTTCTGTCGCCAAGCAGTTCATGTGCAAAGCTCATTAACTGTCGTTCAGCAGCTCACCACTAGCTGGAGCTACAAAGCTGTCAAAGTTGAAACTGTGGTTGCCGATTGCAAAGCATGCATAATTAATAAAGGTTAAAAATCATTAGTTTCAAATGTGAGGCTCATCAGCCGAATCCAGCCTGCAAGACGAGTAAAAGAAGCTTTCAGTCCAACACGATGTAGGCAAAAAAAGTAACGTTTCAACAATTTACAACCAATTGGAGTTTTACAATATTTCGTTTGAAGTGTCTTTATGGTTCAACTTAAGGCCCTGTGAAAATGAAAACATTTTCAAATGAGGGAAAACTTTGGTTGAGTTTTGGGCGCCTTTTTATATGAAAACGGTTTTCTGAAACACTTGTAATGTGCATTCACACTGCGTTCGTAGAAAATGCACCTGCACGAGAAAGATCCATTCGAAACAATGAATGTGACATGTGAGGTTCAATCCCGATTTTAATATTGTTTCTCCAACAAAACGTTCATTTATTGCAGTTTCATCTGGATCATATGTGAAGACACATTTTATTTCTTACAACCAAAACACTGAAATAAGTCAGTTCTAAGGAGGTTAAATGTTCATATTGTGCTCTACTGTGAGCATACAAAAGGGATTTCATTGCATAGAAACAGCACCCACTATTGGACCAAAAGGAAAACTACAAGTGTTTAAGTGTTTTTGCTGTTTGCGTGTAAACTCAAAACTTTTCTGAAATGAAAATATAAAACACGTAAACGGAGTCGAGGACAACTGTTTTCCTGCAGGCTTGTAGAGTTTAACCTCGAAGAGAACAAGTTTACGAGTGTGGAGTAGAAATAGTACCGAAGTGTGGTTCATCTTTCTGATTGGAGCTTTCAGGCATAAGCAGAGCTGAAGGCCTCAGAGGCAGGAGGTGGAGGTGGAGGTGGAGGTGGAGGTGGAGGAAGGAGGCGTGGAGGCCAGAAGCTCGGCTGCACTAATCATCTTCACACGGCGCCGTGTGTTTATCCCACACTTACTGCTCTCCAGCAGGCAGCTCCAGACACAATAAATCAGCGGTGCGTTCCCCAGTCGGTCCGGTCCTCCTCAGAAATAATTGTCTCCTCAGCGATTTCAACGCGCTCCTTTGGTTTCCCTTACAGCAGGTGTTGTTGTCGGCGATCGATCCCATCAAGAGGTAACCCTCTGCTCTCAGTCTCTGATGTTGGAAAACACAACAAGCCGGGCAGCGTTTCAATCAGCGAGAGTAACAGATGGTTCCTGCTCATAGAATCAATAAAGTCATGTGTTTATTATCTGTTCCAGGCGGTGGGCAACCCACGCCGTATGAAAGAGAGCCGCCCGGGGTCACGGCGCGTCAGGCCCGAGGTTGTGAAAACAAACACCCCGGGGTGCTGCAGATAAGAGGGGTCAAACACCTTCCACCCGCCCGTCATGCACACAAACACACACAGAATTTAAACAACACACACCGTGGAGGGGAGAGAGATAGTCACGCACCCTGTCAGCGCTCCGAATGCTATCAGTCAAGCGCACATCAGACAACACGGAAAATAAAACAAACATGTGCTCGTGCTGGCACACTCTCTCGCTCACACACACACAACAAAGAAGCGCTTGAGCATATGCAGGCATGTACAGTGCCTCAGTGAACACAGGCATTTGCCATTAACATACATCAAGCTGGAGTCCAGAAGAAGTAAACATCGGGTTTTATCTTCTGCCTGTCACGCTGCTCCGGGATCCACACGGAGATTCCTGCTCCTCAGTCAACCTTTGGCTGCTCCGCGGTCAACCGCCCACGCAGAAAAAAACACACGCACTCAACCACAAACACTGGAGCATCATGGGAAAGCTCGGCTTAGTTCCCACATCCAGTTCTGAACTGCTGCCAGCATCCAATGTTTGCAATCAGTTTTTGATATGGATTCCAGATGTCGGGATTATAATTCCAATAGAAGTGACCACACAACCTGAACCCCTGTATGCAGATGATAATGAAGTGTGTAGGTGGCCTTCATGATACGTTAAAATCTGACATGTGCTATTTATTTTCACAATTAATCATAAGGAAGTGTAAAGTTTGTACATGACAGGTTTGAATCGTGAACAGATTCCATGTAAATGGGTGAAAATGAGAGATTGTGGTGAAGTTTGGTGAGAATACCGAAGCTGTAAAAAGTTCACTCTATTAGTGAAGTCAATTCAACGTATATAAATCCCCCTCGTGTAGCGGTTAGCACTCTGTGAACACACTGGAAAGAATCCAGCTTGACTTTGGACCCTTTCTGTTTGTGGATTTTCAACAGGTACTCTATAGTTTACCCCAACAATCCAAGACATGTGCTCGCTTTGGCCAACTAGTTACTAGAAATCTGACTGCCTGTCATAAACCCATTAGCTCTGTTTGCATGGGTCCATAAATCCTCCTTGTAATCGGATTGTGGGATAAAACTGATTGTAAAAGTCTCATACAAACACTTAAATCAGACTGGAAGAGGTAGTCTACCCCGATTGATAATTGCTTGATGCCTCATGGACACAGCTGAAGACAGCAGATCGTCATCCTGTGCATACACTCCCTGGTACCTAAAGGGCATAAATGCACAGACTAAACACACAAAGGTCTTCTATTATGATCAATTATGTCTGTACAGGGAGATCAAATATTAGCAGGTATTAAACATTAGATTGGCTCTACAGGTCTTTTAATTCTCAGTTCCTTGGTGCGCCCACAGCAGTTCATGTGTTAAATATTAAAAGCGGTTTCGGGCAGGGAGTGGGCACGTCTAAGGTACGGAGGAATGTGAAAAATGCCCACTTCTCCCGACTGTGGTACTAAAACAAAACGTTAGGAGCGAGTTCGATTAATTAAAAGTAATTAAGGCTTCCTGAATTCCTCTGCGGGCCGTGCAGGCTGGGCTGCCAGGCGGAGGGCGAACCGCTCCACTACAATGAATCAAAGGTGGTATGTGGTCGGACTCCGGCGGCAGGATTTCCCCCGCGCTCCGGCCACTCTCACTCTTCCTGTTCCTCCAGGCCGCCCTCTGTCCACAGTTCAGGCTCCTCATGTACGTTCTCTTTCACTTCTCATTTAATTACAGGTACTAATATTAGGTCCTCCAAAACTTTTGCTTGCAGCTCTTTGCGCCTCCATTTTTGTTCAAGTTAAGAGCAAACAAAGCATCATCACAACTTAAACTTGAATAGTCAGTAAACACATTTGGAAAACAATGGCGCTCCCCATGTCAGTCCGGTTGGGCCACCGGTTCGATCCCCGAAAACAAAGGCTGAACTTTAAGGAGTCTTCAAGAAGGGAAATCCTAGTTGCACTCTTGTGACGTGAGAATTCTTCAGAAGTGTTTTTCAAAGGCTCGAGACACAACCTGAATGCTTTCTCGCCGCCGTTCCCTCGTCCTGTCACTCGGATGAAGAAAGCCGGCGGATCGCGTTACAGTCGGGACGCCACTCGTCAGGTAACACGGCACTGCTCGGGTCAGAGTTGGGACTCAGATTTATGGCAGGAGTGTTGGGGAATGCGAGGAGAGTCACTGACACTCGTTTTGATTTCCATCCCATTGTGCTGGAGGAGTGAAAACCAAACAAAACCCATCATTCCTGCTCAGTGACACTGAGGCACAGCGAGGGAGGACAGAGCCGCGGCCGTACATCACTTTAATGCAGCCTCTCCTACGCAGTGGGATGCTTATGATGCCTGTTACTGTTACACTCTCTCAATGATAAGCTTATATCACCCAAAGACACTCTGTCACACTAAAACACGGTGTCTTTGCAGTGCAGTCTTCTTTAAAATCAGCACTTCCACATTATGGCGAATGCTCTATAGGAGCGCTTTACTGGATTCCCCCATCAAAGCTTTTGTGCTTCCCACCCAACAAAACAAAAACAAACAAAAAAAACTGCACTTTCATATTTGACAAATTTCCAAAGCCAGTGACTTTTGTTCCTTGTGGCTGGCTCAATCCAATTTATGAGCATCACATTCCTTTCCTTTATGATTGGTCATGGTATTCCCCACATTCAGCATCTCCATGATCCCCCTCTTATGAAAGACTTGTGTCCTCCGAGAATCTTGGATTTTACAGCTGGGTTTGATAAAGTGCTGAAATGGGCTGTTTCTTTGAAAAGAAAAAAAAAATAAAACATACACACTCATACACACACACGCAGGCCAGCAGAGGGGATCAGCATATGACAAATGCAGCTTGATGGCGCTGTAGAGCCTTTAGCTTATGGAAACGAAAAGTAACCAAAAAATATCTATGATAAGATGTCAACTAATCAAATTACAGCTCTGTTACATGGCGTTTCAAGTCAAAACACATCACTTTTGTGGTTTCGTTTCAGAAAAGTTTTGCCTTTACACAGTAACTTTTTGAAAACGATTTCTGCAACGACAGAAACGCTGGAAACCATGCAGTGAGCATGATGGGCCACGAGGAGGCGCTGTTGGTTATTTTGGCAATGGACGTGGTTTCAAGAGGTGTAAACTGACACCCAAAACGTGATGAAAGTTTCGTATTGTCTCTTTCGGAGGCTCTGCTAACGACAAAACCGAGCCCACACAGACAGAGTGGCTCCAAACGACGACAACAAACCAACATGAGCAGAACACTGGAACCCGTTTCTGTTGTCAGTGAAGTGCGGACCGTTGCATGACAGGTCAAGCTCAACAAGGATTCAATGGAGGGCAGAATTGCGGGAATAAAAAGTTTCAGGCAGAGATCAATAGAAAGAGAGAGAGACAACTCTACAAGTGCTTAAAGTCTCACTGTGTTACTAATAAAGCCGAGGATCTACATCTGCTTTAGTGCTCGAATTGAAACACAAAACAGACAAATCTGCAGCATCTCATCCACACGAGTGTTGACCAACCCTGTCCTCCTTCTGGTCATGACTGACATATTAAATGAAATGAAATGAAAACATTACCCGTCACTTCATTGTGGTCGGTGGCGATCTAGACAGTGTTTTTCCTCGCAGTGTCTCGGGACCTCTTGGACAGCCAGCGGTTCCCCAAGTCGGCAAAAAGCAGAACAGATTATGGCAAGAAAAATGAAGACCCTGTTTATGCAGCATTTTCATGTGAAAATGCAAAACGGCCAAAGTGTAAATGAAAATCGTTTCCATTGGACGTGGAAATGCAAAACTTTTCTGAAACAAAAATGCAGAAACAATTAATTTCCTCTTAAAACCTCGTGTAAATGGAGTCAAAATCTGTTCAGTCTGGCACATTTAATTTATAATTAACATGAAAATTTTGGCAGAATCTTTAAAAGTCTCAAAACAAGTTCAGCCAGTGGCTTCCAGACAGATTACTGAGTGAGGTGACTCAAGCTCTGGAGAGGTCGATCGTCCATATCGAGGACAAACATCCACTCAGCGATGACCTGGTTAGATTTGGGAGGTCAAAGGTCAAGATCACCGCCAACTCGCATGTGCGTCACAGTTCTGTCCTGTCAAACTGTCACCATATCCGAAACACATTCCCATAAACTCCACCACCAACGGGGGTCAAAGGTCGCCGGGACCACCCGTTTTCTCGTAAAGCCGATATCTCCAGAATGACCCGAGGAAATTTGTCCAGCTCTGACTGCGACGACCCCGCGGCCTTCTGGGGGCGTCTGCGTGGGTGGGGCTGACGGCTGGAGCTGAGAGGAACTTACACCTCAGCTGCATAGAAACTATTTTCCCTTCCACCTGCCTCCTCAAGGTTTTCACGCAGCTAAACTAACTCAAAGTCGTGAACACAGGCAGGCTGAAAATCATCTGGAGACAAGATGAAGATAAACTCGAATCCAAGGTCACGGTGTTTCGGCTCCCCGGGAGAGGAGCGGCAGGAAGCTGTGAATCAGCCGCAGGGACGCCGTTTCCACAGTCCTCTCAACACCTCGGCTCTGCCGACGCCTCCCTCAGCATCCAGTGACAGCGAGCTTTAAAGAAGGACCTTCAGTAATGAAACCCTGTGTGAAAATCCCCGCCGTTCTCAGAGGAGGTTCGTGAGAGGGAGCAGCGTTACCAAGAAAAACTGAAGAACTGAATCATGGAAATGTGTGAGTTTTTCCCCATTTTTACCAAGTCAAATGAAGAAAGGTCTCAGTATTTATGCACTGAATGCTGTTTTACACTGACAGTCTGTGGGAAGAAGGAAGTACAGTTGCGAGTTCTAACCTTTAGCTACCTGCAGATTCAGGTACTGATAAAAGTAAGTAAAAAAAAGCCGATAAGATTCATTCACAACTTATTACCAACTTATATAACTGTCCTACTGCATCACACGAGTGTCTGAATGAAAGCGCTCATCACCTTCACAGTATCAACAGTGTCTGAATCTTAAGCTCTCACCAAACAACAGGCAAGTGCTCGGTATCCCCGGAGTGGCTAGCTGAAGCCTCATTACTCATAACCGCGTGCCACGGCGTGCACGGCCTGCTGCGCACGCCGTTCTACCCCCGTCCCCGGGGCTGGAAATGGGGACGGCCTGTTGTTTGCTCGTCTGATAAACACATATTGGTGTCATCTGCGGCCGGCCCGGGGTTGCTTTGACTCGCCCTCATTAGCGCCGGGGCTCGTATAACGGCTGCCGTCTGAGAGCGCCGCCTGATTAAAGAAGAGGGTTAAAAAAAAAAAAAGAAGAAGAAGAAAGCCGGCCGTACCCCTGGAAGCTGGCACGCCGTCAGCGGGGCCCAGATGTGAGCGTGTGCACCTATGCATATGTCTGCGGACACGAAGAGACGGGCCAGAAAAAGCAGCGAGCGCTCACCGCGCACCGTCTCATTATGTTCAGAGCGAGCCGAAGCAGCCTTTAAACACAGCCTGTGGCTCAGGCGGCAGAGAGGAGCAGCCGCTGGGCGTCTCTGCTCGCCGCTGATTTATGGCGTGCTGAAGAGGGGAAGAGCGGCGTGAGGACAGTCATGTAATTGGTACGACCCGCGTCGTCCCGGGTCGACTGCGGCGGAGCAGGAAGGCTGCACCTATGACTGTGAGACAAGACGCTGCCGGCGGTGGGAGTTCCTGTGTGTCGGCTGTACTTCCTGTTGACTGGCAGCGTCTTGAAGCAGCAGCCCCCCCCCCCCCCCCCCCCCCCCCCCCGACAGGAAACATGTGCAGGTAATGACATTACGACTCGTGACGGGCCGAACAACACGACAGCAACTGTCGCTTCATCTGAGCTGTTCATGGCAGCGAGTTCAGCTCTGGATGAACACATGACGTCTTCTACGTCTCTGCTTCAACGCCGATGTCTCAACAAGCCAGTCAGGTGCTACCAAAGGATTAGCGGCAATGCTAGCATCCACTGTGTAGCAATAAACCAATACACCACACACACTAAGGCCCTGTTTACATGTCCCTTGAATACATTGAATAAATTGCATTTAATTCCCAGTTTTCATTCTCTTCTTTGAATACCTGCATAACACTGTGCTTCAACATCACCTGGTTGGATTAAATGCCAAAGGGTTGATGTCCAGACATCATGAAAGCTCAAAATCCAAGTAGCAACAAGCGCGAGCAGCAATGAAATCCCCCGTTTGACACACTTTCCTTTTTTCATCCATTACTAAAACACAGTACTCTGAAAGGATGGAGCATATCACTAAAACAAAGATAATACCTCCATAAATCCATTAGTGATGGAGATTATGGAGTTTGACGGAGAGAACTCCTCCCCTCGTGGCTCAGAGTGAAGCAGATTACATGAAAGATTGAGTATTTTCATAACAGTCGCATAATCCTAATCCGTGGCTTTGTTCAAGAAGACCGTCGGCTTGAAGATCTGGAACTGAACAATGAGGTTTAATGAGAGCGAAATAAGGGAAGAGGAGTGTAGAAGCTGCTGCCTCCTCCGCTGGACGTGGAGCTGACGGCGTTCTGTGTTTACACTCGGCGTTTCCAGTGTGTTTGATGGCAGCCGCTGAAAGCTTAATGGCACTCTCCTGGTGATTACAGGATTTTCTAAAAAGCTAAACAGCAGCACTGTTTGATCTTGTCGGAGGTCTACAAACAACTTGTGCGACGGTGAGGAGTGGGCCGATTTAAGTGTTTTCCCTAAAATGGTAACGAGTTCAGAGGCAGTTCAGCTGAACCTGTGCAGGAACCGGAGTTCTCGCCGCCTGCCTCTTCTTCTCTGATGAAATGAGAGGAACGGACACGCGGAGTTGTAAAAAGCAGCGGCGCATAAAGTGCACGTGTCTGTTTTTTGCATCCTCGGCTCACCCCAGAAGGAAGCTGTGGGGGAAAAAGTTCAGTCTGCACAGGGCTGAGCTGAAGCTTCTCGACCACTGGAGTGAGAGTCGGGTCCGAAATGAAACCAAACCTCTGCGGATTTCACCGACCGCGACAAGCGGTGTCGGCCAAGCCTTGAGATGACACAGGTCTGAGCTGTTTTCCTTGGCAGGAATCAGAAAATGGAGAAGAGTAGGAGCTGAAGTCAATGAACTTCAAGGTGGGGTGAGGATCCAACAGCAAACCGTCCCTTTGAGAAGGTTTCGGACTAGAGTTTAATCACAACGTCTGCATCGTATTGAACTCTGGATCGTAATGTGACAGCAGCCCTGACTGCAGGAGCCTCATCTCCCTCAGCTGTCCCGTCTTCAGCGGCTCCAGGTTTTCCTTTATCGTCCGCTGTAAAGCGGAGCCGGAGTAACGAATCGTCCCGTCAGCCGGTTCGCTGCACCATCTGGACGCTAAATGCTTCTTTATGAGTGTTGGTCGTGCCGTTAATAGGCAGCTGTTGACAATCTCGGAGACTTACTGTCAGCTGTCAGAGTTCTGTTGGCCTGGAGACGTGGGGGGAGGAACGCCGGTTTCACTCATCGGTCCTGATCAGCGTGGATTAGCCGGGCTGCGTAATTACAGCTGCTCACACACACACAGTCACCTGGTACCGAGGAGGGGGGGCGTCCTGCTGGACTGGAGCCCACTGGGCCATCGGATGGTCACAGCAGCAGAAAGTCAGAATCAACCTTGCCCTTGAGCAAGGCAGGAATGAACTGTCTATTTTAAAGTTTTCAACTCGTCCCTGATACACCACATTTAGTTTATCTTCACTGAAAACTAAAACCGTATAGTTTTATCACGATTAAATGAAGTTTGATCCTTCTCTTTATTATTCATCATTTTTAACTTTATATGGCTACATGCATAGACGCATTCCTGCCTCCACCAGAACCAACACTTTTTTTACTTTTACTCAATAAATGAGTCCGATTATTGCTTTTCTTCTTATTTTATTACAGCCTGTTTTTGCCACCTCTGCTAAAAACCGACAGAGAAGATAAAACACTTGTTAAACTGTTGCTGGCACAGCAGACTCCCTCTGACCAGTCTGAGAATAACGACTTGTTGTCTTATGAAGCATAACCCAAAATGACAATGAATCACCGAAATTAGCCTGCAGAGACCCGCAATTAGTCAGAAGCAAGCGATTGTGAGTAGCGTGAAATTGTTGCTTGAACTGTGTGGTGGTGGAGGAGGGGGTTGGAGGGAGGGGGCAGCGGCCGTGGTGAAGTCGTTTAGCCAGAGCGATATAGCAGCGGGGGACTCGTGATTTAGCGGCGGAGCGTCGGCCGGCGCTCTAAACTCACGTCCCGAAACTCTGCTGTGTGTAACTGCTGGCGAGAAGCGCCGCCGACACTTTCCCTCCACCGCCGCTTCCATCCAGAAGTCATCTGCAGACCAGTTACTGCTGCTACGGTGTGATTAAAGGGCTAAATTGACTTTGAAATCGTACCCCGGGGTAACCGAGCCTTTATTTTTGTCTTGTAGCAGTGGAAGTAAATCAAATTGAGGAGGAAAGAATGAGTTGCGGGGCTGCCAAAAACTTCTAATTCCTTCCTACTTCCCTCGGTTGGCTCCCTGCCTCCAGACAAACAGTCGAAACTGAAATCGCCATGTGCAGATCTGTCGGTTTGGCTCCCAAATGCTCGAGACCTTGATTAAATGGGGAGCTTTTTCTTTTTTTCGGTTTCCACGGAGGACATATCTGAGGCTGCAGCTCAAATCTAATGTCAGATTCTGATCAGGAAATCAAATTTCAATAGAAGAAAACGAAGAATGACTGCAGTCCACTTCCAGCCATCGGCTGAAAAACTCTGAGAAAACACTCAAACAGTTCCAGAGAGGAGAAACGAACCCGAGTGATTCACTCAGGAAGAGTTTACTGTAAGTTAAGTTGACTCAACTTACAGCAAGCGGGAGCCGTGGGACTCTTTAGTCAGGCCCAGGCTGCAGTTTTTCCCCGAAGACGCACGATTTGCTCAAACTCATTTTTCCAGGTGAGGTCGTTGCTGGTAGATCACAGCCTCACTGGGTGTGTTAACTACGTTTCACTGAAGAGCCGAACCTCTGGCTCAGTGCGGAGCGCTGCAAACCGAAGCTGAGCGATGGATGCCCCGCCCATCCAGAGAGACAGTCGGGACCCCCCCTCCCGCCCCCCCACCACCACAGGCACATTGTCCAATTAAGGTCCTGCGCTGCGCTGCGTGCCCAGCCAGACCGCCGCGCACTGCCAGAGCCCCGGCGGTCTGGTCGGGGAGTTAATCTGACTCCGGGCCGACGGGCCGTGGCGTGTGAAGCCGACACTCCATCATCAGATGGGGGGGGCAGCGGCGCGTGGGCACAGGGCTATAAAAGGCCTGGAGGAGTCCCATCTATACAGCCCGCCGACGTTTAGACCAACTACCAGCCTGAGGCGCGCGTGTGTGTGTGTGTGTGTGTGTGCGCCCTGGAGCGAAGTGACTAGACTTTACGCTTGCTGCAGGGCTGTGAGCAGAGCTGTAACACACTCCTGACGCTGAACCGCTTCTCTGACCCACGACGGCACTTTAAACCAAAACGTCGCTCGGCTGTGAAACCGGGTGTGTCTCGGTTCCAACGGCCCGGGACGTTCCTCCCTGCAGGACGGGGAAGACGTGAAGCTGCTGCGGGAACTTCAACATAAAGACGTTAAAAATTGCAAAAATTATGTTTTCTCTTGAAATGTCATAAATGGGGCCTGAAGCTGGACACTTGACCAAATCAGCTTACAGCCGGGATTATTGACACAGGTAAAATGAGATTTTTCACTCAGTAAACCAGTTTAAATCTAAATTTATTCAAAGTGCCAGATGTCCGCTGCCCAGATCGTACTATAATGTTAGTCCTTCTAACATTTGTTTAAGAATAGAATGCACCGAAAGGTAATTTTTAACCAATTTTACACAGCATTGTCCTTTTCACAACTTTTGCACATTTAAGAAAGTGATGTGCATATATATTCTTCACTTTAATTGATTTTTTTAAGAAATACAACATATACGTGAATTTCAGTTCCAGTGAATATGCAGATGAAGCATTTGTAAGGATACTTTTGAACTTTTTTCAACAAACATTAACTTGTTCTTTATGAAAATCAGCTATGTAAATAAATGTAGCATACGTGAGGAACATGTGTCTAAAGACATCTTCTATACAGCTTCAATGTCCAGGAACCTTCCGTTTAATAAAATAGTACTCACGATACAAAGGCGGAAAACATTTACAATTAAATCCATGATAACAGCCAAGTTCTGTGTCACAGATCCGCCTCAAACTGCAGAAAAATCTCCAACATCACTGAAACTCTAGAACATTCTTGCAAACCTGTACACTGTTCATGTCTCATGACTCTATTACTGTATTCCAGTGTGTTGTGGTGCAGGAGTGAAGCTCAGCCTGTGAAAACAGCTGCACGAAATTCACTTTCTGCAGCTCAGGCGAAACTCCGTCATGTCTGAGGACCCAGCGATCAGTCATACGGGAGTCATTTCCAGTCCAGATGATCCCTCTAACAAGGCCTGCATGACGACGCTGGCAGGATGGAGATGTGGTCCGATGCCACCGGGTGCGGCGTGTTCCTTAATGTCCCACATGCGAGCTGGGATAACATGATTTATCAAACATTTCTTGTGGGGAGCTTCCCGCCTGGAGCTCCTCTGTGCGGCTTCCATCAGAAACAGACGCGCTTGTCAGCAAGGCGGCGCTCGGAGTTTCTCGTCGTTTTTCATCCCTCCGGTCGCTAACGTGACTCAGTCACCAACCGGCACGAGCTGAGTGAGTTATGATGTGATGGATCGGAGGGCAGAGGATCACATATTAGCATGAGGGCATGCCAGATTCAGAGGTCAAAGGGCAGAGGCCTGACGAGGTGTGACCTCACACCTAAACCACATGACCGCTTACAGAGTGACAAAATCCGAAAAATGCCACTTTTCATTGGACTGGCATCATTAAAGCTTTCATTACAGCGTCCAGCAGTTTCCATGCAGAAGAACACACACACACACACACACACACACACACACACACAATGTGGACGACCTGGAGCCAGCTGGGAGTGTGTGGGTTCCTCTGGAGCTCGTGTGCGTCCAAACTGAAAGTGCAGCACAAATCGAGCGCCCTGATGAAAGCTCTGCGGTTCACTTTTTTTGAGCCGAATAAATACTATGATGCTTTTTTTGGCCCGTTTTAATTTACCCCGTTTTTCAACTTCAAGTTTGAAAACTTCTTTTTAATCTTTCGGAGAGGGGGGGAAAAAAAAAATGTTTTCTTTAAAAACTCCACAAAGAAAACCACTGTTGGAGCAGATCCTCTATTACTGAAAAAAAGGAACATGACTTCTGGAAGGTAGCAGCGGAGAAAGAATCTAGTTTGTCATAATTTGGCCTCCTGGCTGCCGAGCTCTGAGACAAACTGCAGTCCTCTGAGGGAACGTTTGCATCCTCACATCGGCTTTTCACTCTATTCCCCAAACCGTCACTGCCATGTCTTCACGAATTCTTTGTATAGCAGAAAATAGAAATATTTGGAACACAAAATAAAGATGTAAAGATGGTGAGAAACAGGGTAATGCATAAAAAAAAAAATCAGTTTTCCTGGTTCGAAATGCAGTGAAACGTCTCTTTTTGTCTGGACTCTGACCGCTGCCTCCCTTCTCACTGAGGCTAAATGAAGCTAGCCTCAAGTCTGACAAACAAACTCAGCGTCACGGCGCCGAATCTCCTGTAAATCCAGGAGATTCTGTCTTTTACAGCATCGGTTTGCAGGGGAAAATCAAAAAAAAAAGGTCCCTTGAAGAAACCAGAGAGCGGCCGATGGTGGCCCGGAGCAGGAAGAGGATGAAAGGCGGCCGCGGGCTCGCTCGCCGCTGCGCTAACCTCTCAGCTGCTGCTGTCTGTTTGGATTCATCAGGGAGCAGCGGGGAAGAGCGCTCCGCAAGTGACAGTGGTTCCTGGAGAGTCACGGCCGGGTTTTCCTGCAGCCGCCGTAATTAGGAAAGAGATGACAACTCCTCATGCGGACGTGGACGCACGCGAGTATCGATAATGTGACATTTTCCATTATTAACATTCATGCATAAACCTCAAGTACAGGCCGGTTTCCCCACACAGCCCCAGGAAGTCATTCCTAATCTGTCACTGTGTCTGACCAAAGCCTAGTGGCGGTTTGTGTTTTCCTTCTTCTCGTGCAGGCGGACGGCGGCGCAGAGTGAAGACAGAGAGACGCAGTGGAACCGAGCGGCGGTCCGGCCCCCGAGCGCCGTCTCTGCTTTCCACCCAAACAAACGGCGTCACGGCACCTGTCAGGACAAACAGCGGCGGGCTGAGACAGCGCAGGGCCCTAATAAGGCACAGGCACTTCACTGGACGACTCCGCCGGCTTAATAAGGGACAAATGGAGGCAGAGGGAGGAGGGCAAGAGCAGCGGGTCGTCTGGAAAAGGGCAAATGAGGTGAGGTTTATGTGGAGACTTGTTAATATTTTGAGAATATAATATGAAGATATGCTTCATTTATTGCCCAGAATGGAGCTGAGGCCAGTCCTTCTGCGTCGGAACTCCGGCCTGAAGCGTGGCAGCAGCAAGCCGATGAGCTGCTTCTCTAATTACCGTGAAAACTCAGAAGGAAGAGCTGGTAGAGATATTTGGACAGGAGTTATAGACAACAGCCACATGTGCATGGGGAGAACATGCAGATTCTGCTCAGAAAGGCGTCTGAAACACTCGTGAAGGCGCGATCGAGAATGGAAAACCCTGCTCGATTTCTTGCATCCATGTGGAAATGCAGATAACATTGTTGTTAGGAAAGCCTTTTGTTCCTTGAAAGACCGTCTTTGTGCTGAAAGCTCCAGGGATTCGTGTTTGGGGAAATGCAACCACAGGACCAGTCATCCTGTTCTGGAGTGTGACCAGAGGTGAGCTGAAGCGACCGCAGAGCCGTCTGACTCAGGCTTCAGTTGGAGGTATGATCATTTTAAACAAGGTGGAGGATTGCATTCTATTTTCTTCAATGAAATAAAACAGCTGAGTCATGGGTCGGTCTGAGAAGCCGGAGAGACCGTGCGCCCTCCTGCTGCACTCCGTCCAGCGTTGGGGCTCTCAGCAGTTCATAACCTGTAATGGCCTTGTAACGACTCCGTGTTCCGCCACAAAAAGTAAAACTGGAACCGGATCCAAGCCACAGCGGAGGAAGAGAGAGGGAGAGAGAGTCATATCCTCCCATATTTCATCATGACACTTTTGTTGTAGTCCCTACTTTGAAACCCAAGATAAACATTCATCACTAAACCTTTGTCAGATCTAATAAAAGTCTTTCTTCGGCATCAAGCGCCGATTGTGTAGCTTCTGCAAATATTTCTCCGAGGTTTCCGGAGCTGCTGAGAGAGCATGAAGGATCTCAGCGCCTCTTCGTTGAGCGATCACTAATTCGCGTCATTAGATCTAAACGCTTCAGTCGGCTCTCCGTTCAGTGAGGCCGGCGACTGACCGAAAACCCGGACCGAGAGACGGCGTGGAACTGTGGAGAGCCGGAGCATCACGCCCACCCAGCTGGAGAGGGCTCCCACGACTACTGGACTGTGAAATTACCACAAACATGACAAGAGGAGGGGAAAACACACAAACACACACACACACACACACACACTTCCCGCCAGGAATGTTAATTTCACAAACAAACCGGCCACTAGATTCTGCTGTGGAGAGATTGGGGCATTAGGCTCGCTGCGGTTTCTGTGCAGGGACAGAAAACAAATAAATAAACCGGCTGCCCTTGAAAAGGGAGGGGGGGGGGGGGGGGGAGAAAAAGAGCTAAGAGGGGCAATTACCAAACACAACTGCAGCCTGATGGAGATTCCAGAGGCAGAAAGCCGAAGCATGAAGGTGTGAGGAAATATTCCGCAGGAGTTATCAATCAGGATTTAAAAAAACTGACGTAAACTGCAAGTTTAGAACCAGCAACCCAGCTGTAATTAAATGCACATCAGGATATTTATTTCCCCTTCTGGGTTTTTTTTTTCTAACGCTGTTGTTTTTCCTTCCTGCTCCAAGACATATTCTTTGCACGCCCACTTGAGCGGGAGGTCAGGCGGTGAGAGAGGCAGGTTTGGCTGAGCGCTCACCGCCGGGATGTTGGGAAACCGTCTCTCTCTCTCTCTCTCTCTCTCGCTCTCCTCGTGTCTAATACCCACTGGAGCCATCGTACAGCCGCTGTAAAGTGGGCCTAATAGCCGAGATGAGGGCGGAGGAGGGGCCGTGAGGATAAGCGCAGCGGACGCCATTGGCCCCGAGCGCCGGGCGATAGGCGGGCAGCACACCTACTCATTATGGTAATGGCCGCCACTTAAAGGCTGACGTATGGACAGACGGCTGCGGTGGAAGCGGGGCGAGATGGGCGAAGGTCACGGAGTGCGTCCGCGGGACGGAGGAACCTCTCGGCGTCCTGGCGTGACCTCCTTTTTCCATACGAGCCTTTCGGTTTGCCTCTGAATTCTTCAGCTTCATTCGTCCAACGAAATGATTCTGCAAGGCGGAATGCGATACGCGACTGCTAACCGGAGAAACGAGGGTCTGACTCAGGCAACGCGTTTTCTGTGTGGAGTTTGAACGTGGTTTTCTCTTCCCGTGCATGCACAGGGCGAACGTGCAAACTCCTCCAGTGATCATCTGCATACATTTTTCTCAAATACTTGTCCCTTCTTGCTTTAACCTGTGTGGGTGGAGGACAGGTTGCTCATTAACTGGATTGTTTGTTCCGCCATTTGCTGAAATCCCACTTTAAAATACCGACTGTTCCTTTGTTCGCTAATGCTAAAGGAAGCTGGACGGGAGGAGTTAATGAGGCAGCAAGGATTGGAAAACGTTCCACCTGCATGGCTCTTTCCGATGTGACAAATGAGGCTGCGGCAGGAAATTCTCACACAGAAGCTGAAAACTGAGTCCATCTGGGACTCGGGCAGCGCCGCCGGCCTCCTGGGTAAACGTTAGCGGCTCTCGGCGGTCCGCTGAGGTGACACAGCAGAGCCAGACCTCGGAGCCGGCGGCGCTCCACCGGGACCCACAATGAAGTGTCCACATCAAAGCGGTGCCGGGATAAGCCTCTTTCTCAAAGTCAAGCGGCGGCGCTCTCCGGGCCACCGCCACCTGACAGGAGCGAGGGAATCGATGAGACCGCTGCGAGGACAGAGCCTCACCGCCAGCTCGGTTCAGTCAGTGTGTGCTGCAGAGGTCCATTCCAGAATTTCACCTGCATTCACTCTAAATCTGTCAGTCAAACTACGACTGTATAGTCGGATGGTTTAAAAAAGTTGCATTTTGGGGGGTTTTCTTCGTTGGAAACGAACCCTGACACGCATCGAAAGTTTTCTGTTTTCACTTGACCGGCACCTGGGTCAGAAACACTGAACATTCCAGGTGTTGATCTTCATTTTTTTCTGAGGCAGATGCGCCGGGTGACGAGGAGGGAGTAAACGGATTAGTCTCAAATGGCTGCTTTTGGATTGGTATCAAATTTATTCTCATGACGGGAGGAAGAAAGACATCATATGTGTCATTTATCCTCCAGCATGTCGAACAGTGATTACAGTCTATATCGCGGTCCGCTGGCTACACAGCTTATTTCTAATCTAGCCGGGTGTGTGTGAGTGTGTGTGTGTGTGTGTGTATCCAGAAGGGCTGATTGTCATGAACCAAAAACAAATTAGAAAGTCATTTTAATAACTCGAGCCTCCACACCTTCCCCGCATCAACATTTCAGTCACACACAAACAAAATTACGGCTTTTTTCTCGCCGTGCAGAGTAATTAGAAATGACTGGGAGGGGACGAGGCGGGTGACCTTTCCCCGCTCCGTCAGTCGCCCGCTCGCTGTTATCTCATTGTGGCCAGTTAAAAGACAACATGGCCGCATTTTAAATGCATAAATCACTCATCCGTGAAACTCATTACTGGGAGCAGGAGGGGCGAGGGCGAACGAGCGAGCGAGCGGCGGTTTCTGGAAAAAAACGTTCTTTTAGGGGAAAACCATCGGAATTAAATGATGGAAATCATTTAGCAACTGAAATCTAGGCTGCTCTCTGCGGATTGATTCTGTCACTGGAGGTTTTGAACGTGAGGCTCTGACAGATCGCAGGCCTGGGAATTCAGTCCGGTGGACGACTGGAGCTCAAACGCCCAGCTGGCCGAAGAGATCGCCAACTGACCAATCGGCTGGTGTTTGGAAACGGACCGGGCGTCGAGCCACTCCGGAGGAAAACACTTTCATTGTCCATCCGCTCCTGCATGCAGCATTTCAGAGAGGTTCCCACGCCGAGTGAGTCAGAGTGTTTTTAAAAAGTTCCACCTTGCTTACAAAAGGTAAAAATAAACGCTAAACGGACTAAACTTCTGCTTCTCAGCAAATCTGTCAGAGCAGAAGACAAAGCTTTTCCCTCCTCTCCGGCTCCGCTCTGAGGGCCGTTTAATGACAGGTTGGCCGACTTGTATATGATCCTGATTATGGAGGCTGGACAGGGCTCGCTCTGCGTCTTCGCTGTGTGTGCCAGCCCAAACACTGACCAGTCCAGCATGGGAAAGTCCTGCGATCCCGACTGAAGTGTCTTCCTCTCTCTTCTGAAAGCTAAGATTCACAACGGTGACAGCTTTTAGTATTCAATGTTCATTGAAACTGAAACGGCAGAAACACTGAAAACAGTGCGGCAGGAGTGGACGACGTATCGTCTTAACAGTTTGTTAAGATAAATGCCGTCTCCGAGGAGGGAGAGAGGTAAAGAGGAGCAGAATGTTCCGGACAGTGTGACGGGGCGAGCGGCAAATTAAAGTCCAGGAGCAGAGTGTGGGAGGGAGAGATATGATTCAGGAGTGGAAGCCTGATGTGAGGAGCTTTGGAAAGTTTTCAGCCTTTCTGTGACACACACACACTCACACACAGTCACGCACACACACACACACACACACCCAAGTGAGGCAATTTTCTATCCTTTACATCCAAAAATACCACATTACACAATACTTCCACTGCAATCCTCTATAATTTGTCTTCATCGTCCTCAAACCGACGTGAAAGAAAAACCTTCATTATTGCTTCATTATAAGAAGAACAAACAGCCGAAAACTTCATGAATGTCCACTTCTGCTAATGCAGCAGAGAGAGCGAGATGCTGGAGGATAATCACCTGAAGAGGCTTCAGAATCGACACATCGTGTGTCAGACTCGCCACGACACAGTTACGACTTTATAACCGCCAAACACGACGGCTTGGTTCCTACTGAGCACTTTCCCTACAAACCAAAGACTCGACGTTGCTCTAGAAGCAGCAAAATACAGCAGATCGTGTTTGTTTCATGTAGGGACACATGAAACAGCGCCAGTTTGAAAAAAAAAAACAAAAGCACTTTTTGATCTTAATCGTCGGTTATTACGTTGAATTGTTGCATTAATGTTGAACATATGTGCTTTAATCTTCCTAAAACCTGCTCGGAGGGAGGTTTGAGCGCTCCAGAACTTCAAACATGACACCGAGTTCATATTTTTGAAGCTGATAGCGAAGTATAATTGGCTTTACAACCACGAACAGAGGAAAAATATCGAGGGAAAAGACGTTCTATTGTGCATTTTCAGAAAAAACAAACTGAACTTACAGCTGATCCAGTCAACCAACGAGCATAGAATAAACCTCAGTATCGCCATTCAGCCTTTAATACAGAAAGATCTGCTTTGATATTCCGCGTTCCATTCAGAGAAAGTGAAGGAGGTGAAGGAACGCCGACAGCAAGTGAGAGATGGGCGGGAAATCTGCAGCCAATGGAGTGAAAACACAGAGAGAGTGATGGAGGTCACACGTCGGCGCACCGCTGCGCCGCAGAGAGGGAAAAGATTTGTTCAGGCTGAAGTGAGCAGCAACTTGGAGTGTGACGAGATGCTCCATTCATCCGCCGGCCGGCTGGACACACACGACCTTCACAAGTGCTCCTCATTGTGCTTTCGAGCCTGCGTTTTCCACAGGAAGTCTTTCAGCGCCTCGCCGAGCGGTTTAAAGTGGCCCAGTCGTCAGGCTGGAGGTGTGTAATAAATACATGAGTGGGATCAAGCTACGTGTTGGACGCCGGTCAAGTGTAGGGAAGCCAAATAAAGCTGAGCGCATGTGGGGAAGAAAAAGAAAAAAAACCTCGGTGACAAACAGAGGTGAAACAAAATCAGACAGATCGGTGGAAAAACGGATCATTTAATAACAGTTCCTGACGGTGTAACATGGGTTTAGTCACGGTGCAGTCGACCTGCGCTGCGCCATTCATCATCTCTGACAGCTCTCATCCTGCTTCTCCTGGTTAGCGCAGGCTAACGGCTGCAGGACTGTTCCACACACTGAGTCAAAAACATCAAAAACCCCACACACACTCACAAAAAGCCCAGAGTTGGACGAACGGATGAAGACTCTTCATAAAGGATTAAGAAGACCACTAAAGTTATTACAGCTGCATGATATTAAATAACATTTCCTTCCTATGAAGCAACGGATGGAGTCAATCAGCTTTAGACAGCACTCTGTTCATACCTACACTGCTCAGATCAATAAGAGTCTTAGCTTAGGAACCATTAACATGAGCCGATTCAGCCGGTGGACAGCTGGTCGTCTCTGCTGGACGGAGCTGAAGGTCAGAAGCTCGTATAAACCACGACGCTGTGAAGGCGTATCGATCGGTGAGGCTGGATTGGAAGGCTGGCAGGAGGATGAAGCGCAGGCCGGTCTCAGGCTGAAGAAGACTGAGCGATTTCTCCACCGATAGAACAAAAGCGCCTCTCACACACTCCGGCACAAAGCTGTTCGCACCGCTTCTTATCTGCCAGCGACCTGATAAAGAAATCAAAGGGGCTCGTCAAGGTCGAGCCGGTGTTTCCTCCCATCGCCGCTTCTTCTGTTGAGTTTAATATTTAACAGCCAGATCGCTTCGCCCTCCTGCCTGATGGGTGCTTTTCATTTGTTCCCGGGTTGAACCTCTCTACCTGGCAAACCCGCCGCACCTCCTCCGCATGTCAGAGCGTGCGGTTGTTTGAGGAAAGACACGGCGCTGCAGCCCCGCTCGCCGACTCTGGGATTTCTTAACGCTGGATGATTGGGGTGCAGCCCGCTCATCCATCACCGGGCCTCGGTCGGAGACATTCTTGCTGTAAATATTAGGTGATTCAATATTACTCTGCTCATTATCTGCTATTAGTCTGGGAAGGAACACACAGATTCTGACTCTGTGGCCTCCAAATCCCGCCTGAGCCCCGGACGAGGAAGTAATCACTACAATACACGGTCTGAACAGTTTCAATACAAGCGAGGGCAGCTCACCGCCAAACCCACTTCATAATGAACAGAAAGACGTAATGGGTAAAGCTATTTCAGTCTTATAGTTGCTTTCAGCTGTTCTTAAGCTGCTCTACAATCCAAGGGCACTGGAGCAGTGATACGGGAGATGAGACAGCAGAGTATGTACATTCAGAGAAGCAGTGAGTTCCCTCCTTTAGGTCAATCATTGAGGAGAGGCGTCACCTTTCACACAGTTCACTAAGCCCACAATCACTTTATATTATATCCACACAACTGGGTGGTGATATATTCTACAAGAAATGATCGACATGTTGCTGCATCAGTATTCTGTGAGAATATCGGTGTTCTCACAAGACAGCCAGACGTAATGAAGGCCCGTCGCTCCCGTTCCAACGTCTCCGTGAAAGAGAGGCTGAATTTGTGTAATGTGCTCACTTACGCAGCCAGTAGTTACATTCTGTGGTCGGCGGTTTCCATGCGAGCTGCCAGATCGCCCATCAGCGTAGGAGCGAGCTTCCCAGAGGGAGCTGCAGCGGCTGCAGCGCTGACCTGAGACCAGCGGGTTACACACCTTGTTCTCCTCAAGCTAGCAAGAACACACACATCAAGCCTGTGCAACGCACAGATTAGACCAAGGTTCCATGAGTTATCGAGAAAATATTTCTACAGAGGAGGTGACGTTCACACAACTGACAACTGAAACTTTTTGAAACAGTCCGACTCCGCCGCTGTGGAAACGGAGGTAATGCAACTTTTAGATCTGTCTCCATGTAGATGGTGGAAAAGCTACGAGTAGATGGACAATGTCTGTCTCCAGGGTGGCGTCGCTAACGGTCCAGGTTCTGCTGGACTTGGTAGTTTGACAGAATTAATAACAATCAAACTCATTGTACGAATCTCCGTCTGCTCGTCATTGTTAATGTTTAGAGTGTATTTTCCTCTGCATACGTGTGTGGTTTCATTACAAAAGCAAAAAACAGCACCCACTAGTGGCCTGGAATGACAACTGCAACGTTTTCGCTCGTTTCTGTGTAGACGGACATTGTTTTCAAAACTTTGCCGTGAAAACACAAAACTTTTCTGAAACAAAAATGCAAAAATTGTTTTTTAGTATTACATGATTAATACTTTCATTCACTCATTCTGTTTTCTCTGTGGTTTCGTCGAAACACTTCAAAAAAACAAAGCAAAACTGTACGTTCACCCTCTCCTGACACACGGCATCGACAGGTGAGCCAGACCAAGGCGGTTATGTAATGCAGAAAGTTTAAAAGATATTTCGGAATGTGCAACATGATCTGCAGTCTACACACACACACACACACACACACACACACACACACACACACCAACATGCGCAGAAGTCATCTATCAGGATGTGATGAGTTTGCTGCCCCCCGGTGCTCTGTGAATGGACTGGTCCAAATGCATTAATATTCATGACGAATCGTGGCTGGTTCCACTCCCACGGTGTGGAGGGAGGGAGGGAGGGAGGGAGAGAGGGAGGGCAGACCCCCCCCAGACCCCCCCATGTGTAGCAATTATCTCTTGCAGCACCTCTGCTCCACCTCAACTTTCCTGAAATCGAGGCTTCCAGATCTGGCTTCGGCGGCGGAGCGGGAGAGGGATCAGGCGGCGGTAATGAAGAGAATAGAGGGAGGATCAGTGCAGCGCGGGGTCAGAGTGAAGGGATTAATCCCACTACTGTGGCTATGCACACAAACACACCACCCATTAAGCTCTGAAGTCGCAGTCCACTTCCTCCCGAATCGCATATCCGCAAATTTAAGAACAGACCTTGAGAACATGCAGTTTGTGTTCGATTCTGTTATTTTTGGACGTTCCGGGCGTGTTTGGTGGAGGAAGGAGAGTACAGCCATTTCCATACAATAGCCCAGCGAAGCTCTCAATCAGCCCCACTCCAGGCGAGGGGAAGCAGGGGATCCAAACCAAATAAACTCCGCCGCACTCCCGGCTTTTTCTGCGCATTCCCGGACAGTGATTTTGTGCAGGTTGCATACCCACACACACTCACACACACACATGCAGCATGGCTCGAAGGTTTAGTGCAATTAGACGATGGAGACCTCACAGCAGGTCGTTGCACTCGTAAATAAAAATAGCTCTCTGTATTCTGAAAGTCATCAAAACAGCCGAACACTCCCCCAACAGCAAAACTCCAGATCCAACATCCCGATTTTGATTTCTTTCTCTTGTTTTACCTGTTTGGCGTGCAGGTCGGCCCTGGAGGGCAGGCTGGGGCTGGCGGCGGGGCTGACGGGGGCGCTGCGGCTGCCCCCGGGCTGCAGCATGGCGCGCACCGACGCCAGCCACTTCATGACGGCCGGCGGCTGCAGAGCGGGGTCCGGCAGGAGGTTTCAGAGTGATGGAGACGCTACGATTGCCGTGTGTGTGTGTTTTCATTTCACCAGCGGCATCAAAAAGATGCAGGCGAGGGGTGTGACCACCCGGCCCATTCGGCCACACTGATCCCTCCAACACACACACACACACACACACATACCGTTACACACTGACACAGATCCAACTGGATAGCATGCTCACTCTTACAACCGCACAAACACACACTAATCCCAAATACAAGCACACACACACACACACACACACACACACACACACACACACACACACACACACACACACACACACACGCCTCCCCACCCCCCAAACTACCCCAGTGACACACAATCCTTTCCCCATCGCTCCATCGCCATCTGTCACTTTCTCCATTCCCCCCCTGTCCTCCAGGCATGCAGCATCAGCTTAGCATGCTAGTTTCTCTGTAAAACACACACACACACACACACACACACACACGCACGCACGCCACCCGCTGAGTTCTCCGGCCATCAGACGTCCATCAGGCTGGCGTTAACAGAAAAGACGCAGGCTGAGACATAAATCTGTGGACTGAGTGACGGACAGATGGAGGAGCGGCTCTGAATTACTACTGATCACTTTATGGCCGGATGGAACAACTGACATGGCCGCACGAAGCCAAGTCATGAAGATTAACATGCTGGAGACGCTCGGTGGACGGGATTTATGTGTGTGATGAACGGACGGTAACCCCCGTCCTCCGGCTGCGACTCAACGATGAGTTCTGCATGAACTGCATCAGATCAGGTGGAGGAGAGGCTGAACGTCTGCGGCGGAACTGCAGATCCATAAAGAGATGATTCTCCTCATACCAGGAGGTGAAGGAGCAGATTCAGACTTAATCCAAGGCTTTTAACAATCTAAAAATCAAGGAACCGCTATCGATCAATCGCTACACCACACAGTCAAAAGATTACCTGTCTCTCACAGGACAAACATAAAGACAAGCCTCTGTCCAATTTAGAATCACCAGTTCTCATCAAATGCATGATTCTTAGACTGTATCCATTCACACAGAGGGGAAACATGCAAACTCTAAACAGAAAGCCTGGATTCAAACCAGAAATCTCCTGATTTAAAGGTGATGATTTAGCCACCGTTTACACAACGTTTGAAGTAAAAACATAAACTTAAAATGATGTAGTTTCCATGTTGGGCCACTAGTGGGTGCTGATGTTCGATTAAAACCAATGCAGAGGACGATACGCCATAAACATTAACAGTAGGAGAACATGTCACTCTCAACTCTAAAACCAGCAAGTTCAAGGGGAATCTGGACCAGGGGTCACGACACTGCGGCTTTTAAAACACTGTTGATATTTGAACAAGTACAGAAAAACTATTTACTTCAGTCGTAGTGCGTAGGAACGGCGTTTCCCCCATTTTCACAGAGGGATCCAGAGCGTTTTCAGTGGTTCATACACACTCCTTCAGAATGTGACTGAAAATGTTCGCAAATGACCAGAAATTGCCGTGGCACACACACGTAACAGCATCATGTATGATGAGGAGTGTGTGTGTGAAAAAAAAGAAAAAGAACAAAAATCCTGTCAAGTCAAGAGAAATATCCCAGAGAAGCCATGTTTGATCACTTCCTGCAAGGTCTGCACTTCTTGAGGTTTATATTACCAGGCATTCATAAAAATGCAGTTTAATCTCATAAGACTGTGCTTCACGTTTCTTTTACATAACAATCCTGCAGATCAGGGGAAAAACGTCGCTGCGATGTACATTTGAGAGAGGATAATCCCTCAGAGGGCTCCGCGAGGGGCAGAGAGGATATTGTTATTACTGGCAAGAAGATACCTTTCACACAAACCAGGGAGTGTGAGAGTGTGTGTGTGTGTGTGTGTGTGTGTGTCTGGCAGACAGAGACATGGCCATATGTGGAGGGCAGGCGTCCGTCTCTGCTGGTGTCAGTGTGATGCTGCCGAGGACTTCAGCCTCGCTCATCTCTTAATCCTCCGTCTCAGGGCGGCGCTGCAGACGGCGGAGTGTGACTGAGACTCGGCGCTTTCAAGTGAAAACGCTCTCGTTTGTATTTTGGATGCCCGTTCACACGACAGCGGTGCTCAGAGTTCCGTGCTCAGGTGGCAGAAACGTCGTGACCGCTGTGCTGAAGCTGCAAACTGACATCGTTTAAAACGGCGGTGAATCATGACTAAGCAGCGGCGAACGCGTCTCGGAGTGTGTGTCTCCATAGAAGGAAGCGCCGTCGGGGGAGACATCAGCGCCGTCTAATCTCCGACTGCGAGACGCTTTCAGAAACAAACACTGAATCATGCAGCGCGTGTCAGGGAGCCGCGGCGCAGGCTCCTCCGCCGGGCGCCGCGCTTTCATGATTCACGCCGAAAACCTCGCCGTCACCGGGAGGAGGGATACAGTTACGCCTCGGACGAAGCAGAAACCAACAGTGAGCGTCCAGAAGGCACGGTGCAGCGTGACGAGCGGTGGGAGGGAGAGAGGAGACAGTTGTGGCTTGTGAACGGAGGGCTGATGACGGCGAGTGGAGAGCAGCACATGTTGTGATCAAGGCGATGCAACGCAGAAAATGAAATATTCTTGGATGCGACGCTTTGCAAAACTCTGGCGGTCGACCAAAGAATGAGAACCGTTTAGTTAACAACATGCAGCTTTTACTAAAAAAAACTAAAACATCAAAGTGATGCTTTAGTTTTCGGGACTTTCCCAGAGGATCATTATTATTTTTATTGTCTTACTGTAAACTGGATATTACAGTCTTCATCAATTCAAGAGATTCACTGAGAATTGAAATGAAGACAAACTGTTTCTAATCTTGAGTCCAGCGTGTACGCAGCTGCAGAGATGAATTATTAACATTATTATTACTAAACAGACCAAAACAAGTTAAATGAAGTCGAATCACGCAGTGTAATTCCCTCTGAAACTACAATCCTTCATAAAACACTGGACTTTATACCTTAACTTTCTTGCAGCAGGTTGGTATTCAAAGCGACACATGACTAATAATGTTTAAGTAAAGCTGCAGAGGGGACAGTAAATAAATAATTCTGGGATCAGTCGGTCCAGAGAGCCTGAAAAGACCCCGAATCAAAGCCGAGCTTGGACGTATCTGAGGAGCAGATTGCACATGCTTTTCATATGAAAGCGGCTTCGCCTTTCAAAGCCGCGCAGCCCGGAGCTAAATTCTGTCCTCGCCACAGTGAAAGTTGCATTTCATCTTTTATGAAAACACTTTATCAGCTACCACAAAGTCGGACTCCAAAACAGAGACCTTGTTCTAAACTTATAAACCGCAGGCTTCGCTGTAAACAACAGCAGGGGGCGGAGCGGAGGGCCGGGACGGGAACAGCAAACCGCCTTCAAAGCCGACCGCCGTTTCTGGGCCGCGCTGGCGTTCGCCGGGTTGCCGATAAGAACAGGCTAATTGAAATTAAAAGTGGCCGATGCTCAGAGCGAGGCGGGGAGGAGCGCTGGAACGGCCGGCGTTGGACGTCCTCCACATTCCTCGCCGCTCCCACATCCCGCCCACATTTTTAGCGCTCGCTGCGAGCTGAAATGCCCCAGTGGATCCAGACGCTTTCATCCAGCTCCAGGCGGCCCAGGAGGGAAATCAAAAGGCCTGTAAATGTCTTGGCGTGAGAGTGGCATTAAAGCTAATTCCCTCAAGTCGGAGCAGGGCTTTTCCAGAGCCGACCTCCGCCCTGCGGGACCCGGCGCGGCGGCAGATGGAGGCCATTGTCGCGTTTGGAAAACAGAAACATCTCCATCTGAGTGTTAATGTGGCTGAAGATGGGAATGGGAAGGGACTGTTCACTTTCAAACAGATGCAGAGGCTCTGAGTGTCCCATCTCTGTGTATTTCATTCATCTTTTACCACCATCAAGGTCCAAAAAACAAGTATTTTTTTTTACTCAATATAATGCAGGAACAGTGTGCAGATCTTCTCAGCAGTTTCAGAGGCCAAGCTAAACTCTGAGCGGTCATTAGTACCTGTCAGACTCTGATACTCCCTCTGCTGAGCCGAAAACTCAGGAAATCCCAGAGGGAGCAGCGATAACCTGAGCGCTCGCTTTACCTCGACGCCCGTTTCCTCCTGTGAGGTCTCTGTGCTCGCTCTTTTCCTTGATACTTTCAGGCATTTCTCACAAATATGAGGAAACGCCTCCTTCATTGTTCCCGGGAAGACGTTCAGCATGTCACTCTGACAACGCTTCATCATTCAAAATTCCACCGGCGGCCGGTAAATCAGCCGCGTCACCTGGAGCGAAACGCAACCTGTCGCATCCTCTGCATGTTCCGACAAACACGCCTCGGATGTATTTACGGCTGAAACGGAGCGATAAACCTCCCCCGGGCTTTCCGAGCGGCGTGGATGGCTGACGGCAGAACACCGCGTGCTGCAGGAAGACGGTTTTTCACTGAGCGTGAACACTTCAGTGCTGAAATGGAAGGTTTCGACAGAAAAGTGACCTTGATGAGGCGGCTTCGTTTGGAGAGGGAGGACTGAATCTGCAGCGCTGCGCAGCTTGGCCGGACTTCTGGACGGCCGCTCTCATCCTCTGCCAAAGCACCCGGAGGCCAAAGGGGACTTGGGGCATTTTTTTGGAGGGTTTTTAATCGCCCTCGCCCACACCGGGGCGAGGCAGATGTAAACAATTACAGAGCAAAACGCTCCTGCTGGGAAGCAAACAGGAGGGGGGGATTAGTGCAGTTTTATTTACCGGGCTTTGATTTCAATTGACAAACATTTTCTGTTTCCCTTTTTCCAGCTTGGTGCTGCAGGTTGTGGCACCGCTTCATGGAAACAGCGGCGACGGCGGCTTTTCTCGACATGGGGGACGGGGTCAATCGCGGCATCAAACGGGACGGAAAAGTCGACATGTTTTGGGAGGGAAGCAACCAGAAAAATCCACGAATGGGAAAGACTGGAATTGTTGGGAGGCCCTGGTGTGTTCAGTGGCTCCCAGTGGGAACAGGCCCCCAAAACACGACTGTGTTTTGGGGGCCTGTTCCCACTGGGAGCCACTGAGAACACCAACTTTTTAGTATTCAGGGTGAAAATAGCAATGTTTTTGGGTTCAGATGGGAAATAAAGAGCTACACGCAAATGCTCATATTTCTCCACACCGTTCAGGCCCGCCTGTGTTTCTGAGTGTAATCCATACAGTTACACACCTCGGGGATGAGTGTGGACCTGAAGGTTAGACAAACAGGCCCGCTGCCAGCAGGCTGCCCGTTAAAACCAGCCAAAACACTGCGGTCGCTCAGGGGAAGCCGGGAAACTCGGGGAGTACAATTTTCATTTCGTACATACTTGGTTAGAGATTCCCTGAATAGACAGAAGTTAGAAAAATACAAAAAAAAGAGAAAAGAATTGGGGAGTGGGGGGGGCTAAAAACGTGAAAACACAGGTTTCTTTCATCTGAGTAAGCGGTTTCTGAATACAACGCAGCCCCAGAATAGATCCAGGGTAACGGCTCCCCACGCCGCCTGAATAATTTATCCCTCCTTTCCCTGGAATTAGGCTGGGACATTCGTGCCAGAAATAAAATATCTTGTAAACATGAGCTCTTTCATATGTGTGCGTGCTTTAAAAAAAAGAAGAGAGAATAAGCGGGCACTGCGCGGTGGAAACAGCCGGCTGGCATTTCAGCGAGGCCACGTCTGGTTTACGACACGACGGCGAGCCAGTGGCAGCGGAGGTCACGGGGTGCGTTCGGGGACAGGAGGCCGCGATGTTAACTCCAGGTGTAGGTCGGGTTTTCCGTGCCTTAATCGCTTCTATTCATCAAAGAAAAATCAATCAGGAGGAAAACAAACCCGACACGTAGCAACCGTCCGAGATGTCAAAACACAGAAGGCTCAACACTGCAGCATTGTTTCTCAGCCGGGCTGGAGGGAAGCCACGGGACTTAAAACTCCGGCGGTACGTCTTGTGCAACCGTGAGGGCAGCGTCCCGTCAAACAGGTCCCGGCTGCGGGTGTTGCACAAGAGCACGCTGTCAAACTCAGCTGGAATCTCACACGACACCAGATGGCTTCTTCCCGAGAGCGAAATGTGATACAAGTGAGAAAACAGTCGCATTGGAGGGGTTGAGAGTTCAGACGGGCGCTGATTCACTCGCAGGGATTTCCCTGACAGGTGCAAAAGATTTTTCTAATCTCCGCACTGATGCAGGTAACGGGAAAGAAGAAGGAACCGTGAAAACAGGGAACAAGTTCAGACGGAGATCCTGCCAGGTGAACCCGAACGCCTCACGGATCACAGACCTCAGATTGTTTCCTTTGATCTGCCTTTTTCACAACGCACTTCTATTTTTCCCTGCATGCATAAAGCTAGTAGTGTGTGTGGTGTTTATGTTTGCATGTTCTCCCTGTGCACAGGTGCCACCCCCACCTTACTCTCCCAGATCGAAAAAATAGAAAGGTCAATTGGCGACAAGAGTGTGTGTGTGTGTGGTTTTCTGTCTCCATGCGCTTGCGTTGTGAATGCACCCTGCCGTCGACCCACAGTCCTCGGATAAATAAATATAGAAGATGAATGGATGTTCCTGCCAAGGCAATAAACACAGATGTTTTAAAAACTAGATCAAAATGTTCATAACCTCGACATAACACTTACATAATTGTGGCTAATGGCTACAAAAGAAGTGAGACGTTCACCTCTTTCAGTGCAGGAAGTTTCTCCATGGCACACGTTGTAATATCTCAGTTTGACAGTGTGAAATCAGTGTTTCCTTTCTCTATTTTCTTCTCACGGCATCTGAGTGAAATCCATTTAAGCAGTTCTTGATAAATTTACAGAAAGCTTGAAGTTCAGAATGATGTGGAAACACAAAGTTCAGCCAAAGACACTTTGGAGTTCATTTCTGAAATGATCTGCTAAGTTTTCAAATAAAACTCTGGTATGATTCAAGGGGACGAAGCAGTAAAGAAGAAGACTGAACTTGGAAGTAATGTGTCTAAATAATAATTTAGACCCTGTTAATGTGACGTTTCAAGTGAAAATGCATTATTTTTATTTCAGAAACTTTGTGTTTGCGCAGCAATATGTGTGAAAATCACTGACTGCTATCCCATCAGATAAAAGTTGAATTCAAGATGTTGGCAGGATGCAGAAAGTCAACAAAGCACCAACCACTGCACTGAGCAGATGAACGAGGGAGGGTGGGTGAAAGATGAACTCCACTCGCCGGGGACTGAACGGATGAGATGAAACCATTTAAATCTACTTTTTGCTATTTCTGGTGGCTAAAAATCTGTCAACCAAGCTCTCAACAGCTCCTTCACTCTTCATTCCAGCCAGTCTCTGTGGTCTACCAGTAATGTCTGATCGCATGTGCTGCCTTCAGGAACGTGGGACCGCAGAAGCACACAGGTCTCATGCTGGGAAGTGAAAAGGCTTTTCCTGTGGCACGCACACAAGCAGAGGCCGACATGAGTTCTCTCACGATCATGTGTGGTCGGTCGACTCCCTCTTTGTGCTGCCATTTCCCTCCGAGGCACAGCAGGAGTGAACGAGTAGCTCCGGTTCTACTGTGGGACGATTTGAAAAACTTTCTGACTCAGCACATTGAATTTTTTTTTTTTTTTAAGATATTCTTAACCGACCATTGAGTTTTTCTGCTGTTGATCTCACCCACACAGCAGATCCACGTAGGACCAATATGAGTACTGCAACAGCCTCACAGCCTCAATAACGCATAGCGCCTGTCTCCATTGATCAAGGAAGCGGTGCATCCGAATCGACGGAGACGCATCGTGACTGTGAAAGGTTCAGGCAGAGCAAAGTGCTGCGCAGCTGCCAATCGGTAATGAAGAACAAAAGCAGCACATCTGCTGTGGCTTTGGCGGGAGAGGGACCAAGACAGCCTCAAAGCAAACTCCAACCTTTTATAGTAACCATAAAAAGGCCGCGCTGAGCGCCGATCTAAAAAACAAGAGAGGGGGGAAAAAAAAAACAATAATAATGATCTGGGTAAACAGAATCTGCTGCCTGTACAGAAACATGCTGGGATGGAACGACGACCGTGCTCCGGGGTGAAGGTAGAGCGGCGATCAACGTAACTAATCCTTCAACACATCATTCTTCTAACGCAAAAAAACTGGACACCGTCGTTATATCTGCTTCTGAAAAAGAGGAAATCATGCAAACTAGATTCATGTTCTGGCCTTGGAAAGGCTCAGCGAGTCAAACTGATATCAGATGATGAGCCAGGGCATGGACTGCACCGCATGAGCTCATTCTGTTGGATTCATCTTTTGAAAAGAGCTAAAATGCTATTGCACAGTGATGCTAACCAGAGGTTCCCAATACATACTCTAAAAAAAATGTTATACCCCTTAAAACCAAGAGGGCTTCACGATCCCCCAAGAAGAGGTCAAGTCGGACTTAAAGGCGTGGAATCTCTCCAGCTGTGAGCCGGAGCAGTCGGCTCCACGCCGTAGTCCAGGACGGCTGATTGGAACGCCATTAAAGCATCGTTTGCTGGGCCACGTCTGGGAAACAGGCGAGCGCCATCCATCACGTCCCGATGAAGACGTCCCCAGGAAACACATGGTCAATCTGCATTTTTCACTGCCAGCAGTCATCTGCTCACACAACACGCAGCCGACCGCTTCAGTTCAGCCATCTCCTGCTTCATCTAATTTCAGGCAGTAAAGTTGTTACCTGCTTCTTTCATGGTTTCCACGGGGTGGACCAGAGGTCAGGACCACCCATCTGACTACTTAGCATTCATTGTCTTAGTCAAGGTCACTCTAGCATGACTACTTAGTTTGGCAACAAGAGGGTGTTTTCATCACACTGAAGCACTTTTCCACTCATCAGAATATGTATAGAGTACAGTGTACTGCATTGATTCCCACAGTAAAGTACCTCGACTCGCCAAAGAAGATGTGAAATTACACACATACTGGTAGACATCAGCTCCCTCACTCACCGTGACAGGAGCATGAGCTGTAACTCGGGTCATTCCACATTAACTCCGCATCATGTGCTTTGAATCATTAGATCTGGTGGGCCACCAGAGCCCCTGCCCTCAATGGGATGTATCCTCCTGGACAAACAGCTCCAGACCAAACCTGAACCGCAAAGTGCTGAGACATTTCCTTAGAAAGAGGGAAACACAGGAAGGAACAAAGTGCCATTCGAGAAGAGGAATTGAAATGCATGTTAGAGGGGTACTTCTGGGTAAATGATGACACAGTGAGATCCAGAGAGAATAACTCACAAAACCCACAATAATAATTATAGCAAGTGAAGCATTTAATTTACAGTTAGTTCTAAGAGTTGTAAGCACTCCGCACTCATGAGAACAAAAAACAAGATAAAAGCACGACTAATTGGGCTTTGTGGGGTTTATCGACACAGTTGGAAGTAATCTGTGACCAGACTGCTTGGTTGGGAATAACTAGTGTGTAAAACACATTAGTGTGTCCAATAACAAGTATGTCTGAGCAATTGTGTGTGACCAAAGAATTTGCTGCGTCATATAAAAGTTGGGCTTCAGTAATTTGCCGAACAAGCGTGTTTGGCACGTGAAAGTCACACACATCCTTCCTGGGAAAACTCCCACCGCCCGAACTGCAAAGACAGGGCTGGAGGTGAAAGGCTTTGGCTTTGGCGGTGCAGCAGGCGAAGCAGAGCCGGATCCCGGCGTGCTTCTCCCCCCGTCCTCATGCTGCATTAGCGGGGACAACGAGCCCCGAGCTGCAAATCCTATCCCCAAGCGGGGCTGAGTCTCCATCCCTCATCCCTGCTCAGAATGGGATCCTGCAGTCCATTCCATCCCAGAATGACATGCTAATGCTGCACAGAGCTGAGCGGCAGCTGTTATCCACCATCACTAACACCGCGTCCTGCAGGCTTCTCCAGCACAGACACACTGGAGCAAACCGGGCTCAAGCGCTCACACGCTTTACTGAAATAGAAGTGCAAAGAAAATACAGGCTCAGAAATGTGCAGATGCAGTGTAAACCACATGTAATACGCCTGATTAATCATGAGAATTAACACTGACTATTGAAGGGCTTAAAAATACAACCTAAAAACATAAATAAATCACATTAAAAACTCCATCTCAGAGCAAGGAGTCGTCGGCATAGAGCATCAACCGGTTCTCTGTGGATTAGTTCTGAAAGTCAAGTCTCAATGCAGTACTGTTGAAAGCTATTCAGAAATACATATTCTCAGAGTCACGGTGCGTTCCTGAAAGCTCCTCCTATAGCTGCCTGAGAGGCTTCGTGCGCACCTCGTCTTTATCCCTAATAACTGCTGTAAACACGCTCAATAATTCAGAAGCCACACTCTGTACCTGCAGAGTCCCAGGACAGCGGCTCAGCACAAACCAGGAATAACAAGCACATGAGAGACGCTGTGTAGTTTGTGTTTTTTGGAGTTTTAGCTTCACTGCGAGAATAAAGGTCAAACAAGCTCCGCGGATCACTTAAGCAAGCCGTATTGGATTCTGGCTGCATTCATCATTCATGACGCCTGGCGGTGTTCAGAGGGCCAAAACGCTCTGATCACATCATAATGTCAAGGTAGACGTGCATGAGGCAGGCGGGCGGCGAGGGAGACAGGTGTTTTATGAAAGAACACCTCTTCTTTTTCTGGGGTCATTCTCACTGAGAGACTTTGAATGAAAGGGGGGAGAAGGATCAATAATGCATTTTCTATACGAGCGACATGGAGATGTTAAGTTGAGTCGATGAAGGAATGAGTTTGAATCCAGGCGTACGGCCTCCACCCTGGCTCTTCGGGCACCGCTGTGTCTGTGTTCTCATTTTCTGGAGTGAAGACTCTGGTTTTTGGTTCAGAAACACTCTGCTGCTTGTCTTCAGCTGCTCTCGCTCGGTTTGTCCGGTGAAGCGCCTCTGCTTCAGCCTGAACCCGGTTATGATCTCAGTGAACCGCTGGCCAAAACACTCATTAAATCAGAGTCCCTACTTTTCTCCGGAGTGTTTCTGAGCTCTCAAAAAGACTTTCTGACACTTGTTGAGCAGAATCTGACGGACAATATTTACTTTGGTCCAGGTTTTGCAGCTACACTGCCCACAGCTTATTACTGTAATGGGGAAAAAAATAGGAAATGGAGAGATGATGCTGACACTGTGGTGCCTTAAAAATGACCCATCTGGGCTTCGTCCTTTCTTTTTCTTCTCTTCCTTCCATTTTCTAGTCTCACTTTCTTCACATTTCCCCTGAAAAGCACTTAGGATCCACACCAGAACACGACCTCAGAAACACACAGAGATGTTTACAGTTCTGCCGTCAGTCCGACACACACCGAGGATTTAATGAGGACAAAACAGGTCATAAAGTCACAAATATAGTTCTGTGATACAAACAGAAACTGCACTGAAGTCAGTTTTTGACACTGAGATGCTTTTGGCAGGTTTGTTTCAAGTCATTTTAGTTTTTTTCTTTTACACCATTATTGTATGGCCATTGTATGTAACTGCCGATATTATAACCCCTTTGGTCAAATAATGCAATTAAATAGTAAAACACTGTTAGTTTGTATCCTTAATAAAAGAATAACTACGTCATCCATTACGTCTATTTTAGATAAAAAACCAGAAAACATGGTTGTTTTTACTTATTGGATGAAGTTCTGATATTTGGAAAAGACTTTTAATGCTACTTTAATCAAGTAATAAAGATTAAAATGTTGTGACAATGGATCAAAAGTCCAATTGAACTAAAGCTCCATTTATATCACAACATTTTTCAAGTGAAAACTGAAAACTGTCGTTGTGTTCTGGGTGTCTGTTTAAACGACAATGTTGGTCGGAGCCACTGAAGACGTAACTTTCTAAAAATGTTCTGACACTGTGTCTGGAAGCTGCTTGAAAAAAAAAGATCTTTTTTTCACTTGAATTGTTGTGCAAACAGGGTCTAGTCATTACATTAGGACCTTTATTACATTGAAAAATGCAAAAATTATGAAATTAGCAGCAGAAATTAGTTTGTTATTGACCATATTTCACAATACATCTTGCTTTTTCGAGTCATTTTGGAATTTCATCCAATTTTTGTCAGTTTTTGCTGTTTTGCTTTTTCTTTTCTAACTCAGAGCTAATTGAGCTGTGATGAAAAAAAGAAAAAAAAGCCTCAGTTTTCAGTTTTCGCTCTGAATACAGGAGAGATGCTTCTTTTAAATAAGTGTTTCTGGCCTGTTCAGACACGGAGCTGAAGAGAGGGGGGAAAAAAAATCCTTAATTGAGTTGTGTCAATTTTTACAAGTGTGGGAAATGTGTTCGAAGCCAGTGAAAACTGTGTGACTGCTGTATTTTCTCAGCGACGTGTCGCTGCGTGTCTACCTGCGGTGGCTCGGTTACATAACTCCAGAGTTATTATGTTAAATGGTGTGTTTGGACTAACAAGCAAAATCAGCCTCCCCTCTTATGATTAAATGAAATAACACGGCTCTATTTGGCAGAGGAAAAAAAAAAACCTAGAGACATTTATGAGGTTATTCAGTGAGAGGGAGGAGGAAGAACAGGACTTTTATTACATTTTATCATTATTACCAAATGAGAGACAGATTTAGCTGTCAGTGAAATCATTTGAGAAGTTGCTGTGGAAATGTAGCAGGAAGGAAAACTCCTCTGATGAACTACGGACGATAAAATCTGCTCAACATAAAGGAGGAATAATCCTGTTCTGAGAAGAACAGTCGGAAGACGGAGTAGCTCTGAAGGATTCAGTTATTATTCATGGAAGTGGTGATTTTATCACTTTTATGTTCTATCACAGTTTATTGGGGCAATTGTAAGAAGTCAGGGTCACATTCTGCGTATTCAAAGTTAATGGTTGAATAAAAGATGGAAAAACCAACATTTGGGTGCACTGATAAAAAACTATTCATGTAAAATCATGCTGAACTATTCAACTTGACAACAGTTTATATAATTAAGTGTTTTTATTTATTAATTTTAAGCCTTTTTTGTCCAGTCGTTGTAGCTTTTCGAACCTTTTTTTTCTTAAAGCTGCTGTAGGCAGGATTTTGCTAGTCAATGCTAATTTTTCTGTGTTTTCTTTGGATTAAATGTTAGACTATCCATTGATAATCCTTTAGGAGTGTAGCATAACTGCACTACCGCGAGGGCGCAGCATTTCCATCTGTCTCTGTTCTGAGCTGAAAAGGAATCTTGACAGCTCCAGGTATCTTTGACCAATCAGAAGAGCCCCTGAGGCTCTAACCGTGATTGGTCGAGGGGCGTTCGTTGCACGTTCTTGTGGGAGGGGCTTAACTTGCATAAGGGCGTGATGTCAGAGAAAACAGGACGGGATTGGCTCTGCTGGGTTTCAAATCGCCATCTTAGGTGGGTCAAATCGTGCTCCAAATGGCGGAGATGCGGAATCCTGCCTACAGCACCTTTAATAGAAGCCGTTCCATCATTTTGTCCTACTGGTCAGTTTTGCTGTTTTGATTCTTTTCATATTTTTTGCACTTATGTTTTGTTGTTTTCTGCTTTATTAGGCAATTTTAGCCTTTTTACCTTTTTTTTAAGTTTTAGGTATTCAGCTGTTTTTCACCTTTTTAGGTATTTTCACAGTACTGTTCAGCTGTTTTCTGTTGTAGCTGTTGTTTCGAACATGTTTTGACAATTTGAGTTGTTTTAGTAGTTTTTGAATATTTTTTTTTTGCCAGGAAAGTCTTCTTGAAAATAAGTGTGGTACAGAAAAAGGATTAAAGTAGTATTATTAAAAAAACAAACAAACCCAAAAAATCAGTCCAACAGTGACAGAGCAACCAAAAGAAACTCATATTTCATGATCAAAGTCTCCATCCTCACCTCTGGTTGACACTAAAACAGGATTTATTAGGAGGAACGGGCTGACGTGACACTTTTAAAAACATTATTGCAACATTTGTTACAAATTTTCATTTGCAGCAGTTTTGATGCTAATTGTTTGCAGACGTGTGTGTGTGTGTGTGTGTGTGTGTGTGTGTGTGTGTGTGTGTGTGTGTGTGTGTGTGTTGATTGGCCCCAGCCTCTTTAATCCTTAACAAATGTTTGTTTTCCCACGCCAACTGAAAATTAATAGAGATGAAAATCATCTGTGTGGCCGAACGACAGTCTAACACCACCGTGGCTCGGTCGCTCGACTCAGAAGGTCGTTGGTTCGATTCCCTCTTCCCCATCACCTTGCATAGCAGCCGCCTCCATTAATGTGAGAACGTGATTAAATCCATTTATTATTTAACGCAGAGTGACGCCGTGCTTCGACATCTGAGGCTCGTACCTTGAGGTTTCGGTGAGTCAGCGGCATGTGTTTCTGATTCGGTGCTCATGAGCACTGAGCTCACCCGGATTACGTCTGCAGCCTCTGACTTGACTTTCCCTTCATGCATCTGTGATGAAGATGAGACGGAAGGTGTCTGCTCGGAGCCGGGTGGAGGCGGGGCTCCAGCTCTGACGGCGCACATTAACGCCACCTGGAACTTTCTCGGAAACGATCCCGCTGGTTATTATTCATAATTCCTCTCAGTTATCAAAGCTGCACTTGACATTTACCGCTATTTATTTTATTTTATTCTTTTCCATTTCACTTTGCTGCTTCGGACCAAATGAGAGGACAGCGCTGGTTTTATGATGACCCTAAGTTTCCGACATCTGTTTTTGAAAAGCGGTCCTTTTGAGGACACTCGGCTGGCAGCTGTCCTGAGATTAACAAAACACATTACATGAGCTTTCAAACTAATTCTACCCAACTTCCAGAAAACAAATATCTGTTTATACTGAAGGCAGGAGGGGAGTTTTATTTATTTATTTTTTTCTTTTTAAGGTCTTTCTGCAGCTAGAAAGTGTCTGAGCTTTGAGCGTTTTAACTTGCAAAGCAACACATAGATTCATGACGCAGCGCCGCTCCAGGCTGCAGCCCCGAGCCGCCTGGCTGTAAATCACAGCAACCAGGTTTACAGAATGCAAACACACAAGCAGTCGATACCTGAAAGATGAAGAGAAAAAAGCTGGACAAATTCACACCAGCAGAAAACCCTCATTTCCTCTGCTCTGTGCCGCCTGGCGTTCCCAGCTGAGCCTGAAGGGGCAGAAAGCAGCACCGGTCACAACCATATCTATTGTCATCGCACAGCAGATAGAATTAAATTACACCACACTTAATGTTAAAGATAGAACTGATTTCAGAGCGTCAGTCCGCCGTGTCGACCTGACCTACATACTCTCCGCTGTTCGCAGTGTGAAGGTCCAGATCGACCGCCGCCGCCGCAGAGGCCTGGCTTGTCTCATTCACAAAGTTAATCACCGCGCCTCACTTGAGACACTCATAAATCGGAGCGGCTGCCGCGCTCGGCTCGGTGTTTCCACCGTGACCGGCCTCACCTGTCAAGATGTACCGCCGCCGCCGCCGCCGCTGCGAACACGGGTCTGGAGTGATCGCAGCTGAGGACAGAACATGATTCAGTGTGGATCAACAGCCAGGATTTCTGGAAAGCAACACTTTTTTTAAAAAATGTATTTACAGCTCCCTGATTAAATCCAAGAGGCTGAACCGATTATGAAGCATTTTTAAACTATTGCTCTGATTCATCACGCAAAAATCCCACCAAAGAAAAATCAACAAAAATATTTTTTGTCCATCAAATCCAGTCTAAACGGTGTTTTGATACCTCGACGCTTGCTTGAACCAACAGCGTCAACTCGTAGCCCAGCAGGCTAACGGCATCGTTATCAATATTTCAACTGTTTCCATGTAAAAGATATTTTAAAAAGTTGCATAAACGTGAAACTTTTCTGAAACAGAAATGCAAAAAAAGATGCATTTTTACTTGAAAAGTCATGTAAGTACTTAAAAATAACATCTTTTTACATGGAAACAGCTGAAACTCTGAAAGACGTTAGAATGCTGGACCACTAGTGGGCGCTGTTAAATAATCTCACTTATTTTTTATGTTTTTTTTTTTCTCACAAAAATACTTTAATTTGACTGACAAGATGCATCAAGTGTGTTAAAAGATGGAAATACTTTCCCTTACACTATGTGCTGCATGTTTCATGTAATTAAATCAGTCATGTTCATGGAAGAGACGCTTTTCAGAGTGAAGGGAAGAAGATTAGAGAATGTCTGTCACAGCAACACTTTTAAAATAAAAAAATCTGCAGTTTGTGTAAGTCTAATAGGATCTGAAATGCCTGCAGAGAAGCAGCTCACTTCACTTCACAGTGCAGTGGTGACAGGAGAGAAACTCATAACAGGAACAGAATGGAAGATTAAACAGTGTGTGTGTAATATTTTCCATCTCTACGTCCCGTCATGTAACTCTCATTTTCCTCTTGCCGCTCCGTCCTATCAGTGTTTACAGAGAAAGTGACTCCAGTGATTCTCTGAAAACATTTGTAGATCATGAGCTGAAGCAGTCTGGATCTCGCTGAACTTTCCCAACGCAAACAAAACCAAAGACTTTCAAATATCGCGTCTGGTGGAAAGGCGCTTCAGGAGAGCAGCTGTTACTTTTGTCACATGTGCAACAAATGATGGAGGCCTGCGACTGATTTCCAATCTTCCAACCACTTTTTAACAACACATTTATTTGTTCCATCCGTTCTCTCATTGATTCTTGCTGCAATAAGCAACAAGCAACATGACCAAGTTTGAAAATAAAAAAACAGGAATTCATTCTCTGAAAATGTAAAAAGAAACTGTTGGATTTCATCTTCAAAGCGACGAGAACCCTCAGAATTACTCCACTTTTTTTTTCCCCCCCATCATCAGCTGTTACACATTTTTCTCCTCGTCACACTTTCAAAGGCTGTACAAACACTTACGATTATGTTTAGTGCATCAATGCATGTCACAATCTGCATGCATTTCAACCATGAAAGCTGCAGCCTGGGGGCTGACGGCTCTCCTCCTTTAAATTGCATGCAGGAAAAAAAAAAAAAAAAAACAACACAAAGGGGATGTGTGCACTTATCAAGGAAGTGCCTCCGCCTGATTACACGCTGCTAATATGATGGCTGCAGACAAACATGTAAGCTCTATTAAAGCTGATGCAGTCAGAGTGGGTTGATTGACGGAACGGAGCAGTTGGACATGTGACGGTAGCAGGACGAGAGAAAAATTAAAGTATTTCATTTAATCGAATCAGTTTTGTGTGTTGACAAAAAAAAAAAAAAAAGAAAAGACAAAAAAAAAGTGCTCATGCGGAGCCGAGACGGGACGGCCAGCGCTGCCTCTAATAGCAGAGCGTGTGTCAAACGGCGATCCCTCTGATGTGTGGAAGCGTCTCCCTCCCGGACTGACCACCGGCCCTCTCCACATCCCCCTCTTGTGGTCGCGCCATGTTTGAGGTCAGGCTGTGAGTGTGTGCTGGCAGCAGATAAGACCGCGGCAGGAATTCTGAAAGTGATCCATGAACTGCAGGCTGACCCGGACCCCCGGCTCACACACAGGGTGGGATCCCGCTGACGTCTGGTTTGAGGGTTTAATCCCCGCTGGAGCCACACACAAAAGAGGAGCTGTAAGTCATCTGTCATGTCATGAAGGCTTTTTCTTCGGTGGAACTCATTTTCAGTATAAACAGAAGGCTTCATGTCCCTTCTGGCCTCTGGAAATTGCTTAGTTTATGACTGGATCATAAAAAAAAAGGGGGGTGAACCGTGGTGCAGTGGTTAGCGCTGCGGTCGTGGAGGGAAATTTGCATGTTCTCCATGTGTGTGAGGAAATTTTCTTTTTTTAACTATGCACACACACACACACACACACACACACACACTCCAGGTACTCCAGTACTTTGGTTTCTGCCTATACATGCACCCTGAAGCTAGACAACGTTACGGTTTAAAAATATAGAAACCATTTTCTTTCCCCCCAGGCTTCAAGAGTTAACCTTGAAAAAGTGTTGCCATTTCCAAAACATCAGTGAAGTAGGAGAATGACACCTGGAAATACGCCGAACTGAACAGATTACAGGACTTTAGGAACTGTGTCCCGGAGAAAACAGCTTTAAGGAGCTGGTCTGCTTTTTCCCCTCAGAGCCAGATAGCACAGTCAAGAAAAACAGGGATGAAAAGAAAAAGGAAATAGGAAGAAGCAGGAGCCAGAAGTGCTAACGGATTGGAGATATTTGCTGGATGGAGAGGAACTGAATTAACTGGAGGCGGCTATAGAGGGAGTGTCAAAACAGAATTAATGGTATACCCCAAAGCTCTGAGATGAGATAATGGAAGTACAAGAAGCAGACTCAGAGTTTGACCCCAAACTTCTCGCGGGAGAGAAAATGTGGCAAAGCCGTGCTTGTGGGCACGGTGTTGTGTGGATGTAGCTGCTGTTAATCTGTTTTCGGGTGTAGCTGCTGCGTTGTACGTGACGTATGAGGCAGGCTGAAGTAGGAACAAACTGATTATCGCTGCATATGAATAAAAGAGCTTTTAGAGAGAAATGATGGAAAAACTGACTCTGGTTTTCTTGTTTCTTGCATTGTTTTCTTTTTGTTGCACACAGAGGTCAGATTTCTGCATCCTATAGCTGAAAATATTCTACCAGTTCAGTTCAATATCTTACAAAAAGCCTCCAGTAAAAAGTCTGTGGCACTGGGACATTTGTTTTTCTACAAAATACACAAGCAGTCAGTCTTTGACAAGCGGTCCGTTGTTTGAATTTAAGACCACTCAAGAAGATTTGGTAAACTTGCTTTCATGTCATCCAGAGGTCTTTGAAATCTGTATTGAGACACAACGGTGACCGCAAGCTTTCTTCTTCAGGCCTGAAACAGCTCTTTGGATGTTTCCATGAAAACAGCACACACTTCTGCAGTGGAGAATGAATGTGAGAGGATTACATTAGCCTGTGTTCACAGTCGTGGTGTGGGTTCCTGGTTTACACACCACTTGGTTTCCACTAGTGTCCTTAAGACTGCGCCAAAAAACATGCAAACAAACTGCAGTCTGGCCGACTGGAAAACATCCGCAGCCCTCGGTGCTTCTGCTGTGCGAACGGATCCTTCAAACATGGGGTACCTTTCAAACAGAAAGCTTCATCAAAGACTTCAAAAGATCCTGGATCTCTCGTGATGGGCTGAGCGAGGAGCGAGGAGTCGGCAAGGGAAGAAGAAGAAGATCTGTGTGAGGAGCAGTGAGGGCGCTACATGGAACTTTTTAGATCATGTTGGACTTGAAATCATGTTGAAATTTTAAAAATCAAGCCAAATTCCTTTGGAGGTGGAAAAAAAACATGAACATTGTTGTGCAAACTATAGTGCAAACTGTAGTTTAGTCAAGTGCTGGTGGGGACTTCCAAGCTAAGCTAACAGTGGCTAACAAAACTAGCCTAACCACTGCTATATTAGCTTGCTATTAGCTTGTTGCAGATTTTTATTCGGGGAAAATTTATCTGTGGAACATACATTAACTCTATTTACTAACTGAGGCCTGGATTTAAGCCCTGAAGCACAGATCTGAAGACAGACATGACTAGGTGAGTGAAGATCCTTCAATCACATTGTGCAGTAGCTGGAGAGGCCTGGAGGCTGACGCCATGTCTGCACGGGACTCAGAGTTTCAACACAAAGAAGCGAAGACAGAGTCTTCACTTTGAATTGAAATTAAACTTTTCTCACATTCTCCACAAACTCAATCCAGGATCATCTGGATTAGCCCATAAAATCTATTCTGCATCAAAACCACATCTTGTGTTCCTCATATTGAACAATACCAACATCAGTTTTGAGCAACAAGTGCGAGCGGGGGGGGATAATCCTTCATCCTCCAGGATCCGGGACACGGACCGCTGCTCGACCGGTACGTACGTGGTGGAGGAGATAGAGGGAGGATCGTGACCCCTGCCAGACTCGCATCCACGCTCGCACATGCAGCGAGTGTCAATAGTTACCAAAGGTTTATCTCTGGGCGGCTTCATTCTGGCACACCTCACTGAATTAGCTCACAGTTCAGAGCTCATCCCATCCCACCGGAGATAATAAACCCCGAATCTCCAATTTAATTTCCTGCCCGTCCTGTTTTTGTGTTCGGCGCTCTCCCGCTCGCACTTCTCTCTGTTTTCGGTCCTGATTCCAATCCAATTACCCACTGCGAAGTTCTTTCAGTAGAGGATGACAAATGATGCTGAAACAAAGACTAAGGCATCATTTAAAAAAACTCATCGTTCCTGTGAAAGTTCCACCTTGGGAGCTGCCCTCAAAAAGTTGCATTTTCAGTGGAGAATAAACGGACATCCAAAACATAACGGAAATTTAACATTTTCACTTACAAATCATTGCAATGCCGACATGTCCAAATTCGACTGAGATAAAGAACAAGCAGCAACCCGACTCACTGCTGTCACTGCTGTTCCCCGGGACCAGATCGGATCTGGGTTAAAAACTCTGGGCCTCTGAACATGTGTTCGACATGTAGCTTTTACATTATCTCATCAGCTCGAACAGGCTGAACGCATTTCAACACCGGGCTGATAAGAATCTGCGCGCTGACGGCATGTTGCCTGACCGCACAGGCGGATTCCAGACTGTGGTGCATGAGGAACACACACACATACACACACACACACACACACACACACAGGCCTGCGGCAGCAGCACCTTTAATGGAATGAGTCACCTTAAAAAAAGAAACACAAACAACTCGTAAAACACACCATCAATTATCTGTTTTTCGCCCCGACGCAGATAAAAGTGTCATCGCCGGCTAATGCTACGTTTCACCTGTCTAATACAGGCGTTGGGCAATCCGGCAGATTGACCTTGATTCACAGTTCCTAAAAGATAGTAATTACATGAGGAAAAGCAGCAGCGCGGGCCGTCCTCTCAGGTGGCTTTGATTCATGGCGTCCGTGTCTGGCACGGCTCGGCGTCGATCAGATTTACGGCGGCGTAATTGATGGGTTGAACTCCGACTGCGAGACAAACGTCGAGGCGGGATTTCCTCCGGAGCTGCGAGCGTGAAGATTTCCCAGCGAGAGGCCTTGCGCGGCGGGAGCCGAGCCATCTGCTGCTGAAACGAGCGCGAGATTTGCGAGAGGTGAGTCTCGGGTCTGAGCGGATCTCAGATTGGAGTAAAGATGGGAGGGAGGGCAGCGAGCGGAGAACAATGTCTCCATAGAGCGTGAACAAAGACTCTTTCACACACCTGAAAGCGCCTGTTGAGATCATAAATGAGGAGATGGAGGGGAGTGAAGGAGGACGGGGTTGGGACGAGGGGAAAGGGGTCTTGTAGGGGCAAAAAGAGGGGCCGGCGCTCGCTCGCCTTCGGGGTTTCACTGGCACCCTGTGAAAGCAGCAGGCAGGGAAACTAGTGTGGACAGGAAACACCCCGAGGGTCGGACATGTGTTCCTGCTGAGAGCTCAGGTGGGGAAGAAGGGAAAAAAAAGAGAGTGAATGGAGATGCACAGATAGTATCTAATCCATTCAGCTTCCTGGAAGGTGTTTGCCACATGCTAGGTACCGACAGGTTGAAGAAATTAACATTCTGCCCGGATGATTCCAGTTTCAGGAGTGTTTTGACGCCCTGGGCCGAAGCGGTTTCTCATCTCCATCCCTCAGATTGTGAACTTTAATTTAAAAACTCTCTATTTCACCTCGGCATTGCAGCGAGACACTGTGGACCCACGAGAATGGTCACAACTCACTGACATGAATCGAAGCCAAGCAGTTATTTCACACTTTCTCTGTGTGGTAATGGAGAAGATTTCTTTATACACAACATACACTGCATTTCTGCCTCTATGATGGAAAATCATGCATTTTAAAATGCTCATGCTGTATAATTAGAGTGGCTGCCCAGGTGGAACCGCTCATAGTGAGCTGAGGTCACATTCAGTCTCCCGGCATCCTGAGTTTATAAAATATTAATATAAAAGATGGATAATTAGGGAGGAGTTGACCTATTTTAGTACAAAAGCTGAAAGTCTTGACTTCTGTACCAATATCTGTATCTATTATCACCAAATTATTCTACTAAAGTCTCATTTACACAAAGCTTTCAAGTCAAAATGCTAAACTTTTTGGTTTTAGATGTTCATTTACACAATAATGTGCACAAATTCACTGAAAATGCTTCAACTCTGTCTTATAGTGCAATCAGGACAATGCAACTTTTCTGACACGGTGCTGCTGTGCATGAACAACACAGCTTCTGCACATCCCTGGACCCCCAGTCCACATTCTGCTGGACTCGGTAGTTTCAGAGTTGACAGTCGCCAGTCGTCCAACATACCCGTCTATTAGTTAACGTTTGTAATGCATTGTTCTCTGTGTGTGTGGTTCCATAAAAATACAAACAGCAGCAACATGAAAACCACATTGTTTTCAGTGTTCAGTTTTTAATGCTACCATGTAAATGTGAAACCCGGAAGCTAAATGTTTTGTTTAAACGAGGTCTTAGTTTAATACTGTACTTTCTGCAGTATATTTTTGCACATTAATCAGTGATTTGTCTGGTCCTGTGAATGAGAAGGAACTTAGGCATCTGATGATACCACCTTAGACCACTAGATGTCACTGTATGACAACAGAATGCTGCTACAGTAGCATTGAAAAAACCTTCGTTATCCCCATGTTTGACTGACAGCAGAAATAAAATGCTGCAGATGTATTTCTGTGCAACAAATAAAGACAAAATACTCATGTTATGCACCAGTTGGACGTGTTTTTATCATCTTCATAACATCTTTATGTCAGATATGGCTGCTTCTCAGAAGTGACTCACTCTGGAAATTACGGTCATTTACTAAATTCAATACAACCACAACTTTTGCCAAACATTACCACGCTATAGCTGCCTGGAGCAGACACCGCCTATGATTTATTTATTCCTCCACGGCTTGTTTGACAGCATGATGGGATTCGAGAAACCCCACGATACAATTACTGGTCACAGTGACAAACACGGCTGTCGGCTCTCTGCATCGACAGGGAGACGAAAATCTAAATCTGAGGGCATCTGATCGTTTTGATTACGTTTCTGTGTCACTATGAATCCCATTCAGTCACGTTTTACTGGTACAACTGTCTGCTGGGCAGAAACGAGGATAAAGCTGCCTTCTGAGCGTTTCAGTGCCGTGTTTAAAGAACCAACTCCAGCCGTCACGGCAGCATTAACCTTGACCGCAGTAATATAATGAATTATAATAAGAGAAACGCCTGAAGGGGGGATCCTAATACTGCTACTTCTTTATGAACGAAGCCTTCTCGGACTGTTCCTCCACGGTGGGAATACCTGTCAGGATTCCGGACGTCCGTCGAGGTGTCGTGTTTGTAGAGCAGTTACCATCAGTTACAGTGAGCCATCTCTTTCAACGAGTGAATCTGAGAGTCCAGGATCTTTAAGAGTCCTGTGCCTTTTCTAATCACACTGACAGTGAAAACTGGATAAAATCCACGTAATGCCCCAGAGAGGCCTCGCAAGACCGAACTCAAACTGGGCACCGCGTCACTGTGAGGCCAGCCTTCTCTCCACTACACGCTGTGCAGCCCAACAACTTCTCCTCACAATGTTTAAAAAATGAAAGGTTGCAGAATGTTACGTAACATCTAGTGTTGGTTTATTTGAACAAAGTTCAGACTGAATTAAAAGAACTCTCTGAAGGTGCTCATCAATAATGGATGAACAAGGATTTGCAAAATCACAGAGTCCTTGATCTTTATGCTTTAACAAACACTCTCTGACCAGCTTGTGATTCAGTGAGGTGGATTTACTTATGCAACAAATGTAGAGAGTTCTTTTTTCCAAGATGAATCTCTCGAAGTCTTCATATTAAAACTTGTTCATCATCAGCCAAATAACCAAGGTCACTTTCATATTCCGTCATGTTAATCTAGCTTTAAAGACAGGTGTAGACTGCTCTCATTGCTCGTAATTCACCTAATAATAGTTAATAGTGAGTTAATGTTACCTTTTCCGTGAAGGAGATGTCTTTCACAATTTCAATGATCTTTTATCGGTGGCATTTTCTTTCCCCAACTTCTCCTGATCACTGTCTTACTTCCGTCTAACAATACTTTCACCAGATATTAGTCAAACTGTGGAATGAAAGTTTCCAGCAGACCTGCTGAACATGTAAATGCTTGATTTTTAATTTTATAGTAATACAGAAGTGAACCAGATTATTCTAAGAGCACGAGCCAACCGTCAATTGTTTCGTCTTTACATTAGCTCTACTCTTCCACACTTTGAACCACCTGATTTCAAAACTCGACAGCTTCATGACTTTCTAACATTGCTTCTGTTTGCTGATATCTGATTTTAGATCCAAAAAACATTGTTATTCCACTATTTTGTTTTTAGAAAGCACATCTTTAACGTGTGCAGTATTCTCCAAAGTCTCCTAAACTGTAGAAAAGTGACTGGTTTCTGACCGTCTGAGCTCTGGGGCGACGTAACCTGAAGATTCATGTGAAACGAAGCAGTACATTTTTCCAGAAGTGTATCTGACCCGAGAGCTGAAGTTAAAAATTCAACTCGATTGCTGTCTGCGAACAAGCTTCAAAAGACCCCGTGAACTCCAAACACACGCCCTGGACTGATAAGAGGTTTGGTCAGAGGTCTTTGGTTTTGATGGTGACTTCTTCCTGATCATCTTAACATATATAAAAGATGGCAGCTTTCTAAATATTCAGTCTTTTTTCTCCAGGAGCTCCTGCCGCCAGCGAGTCCACTAACAACCAGGATTAAGGCCGACCCTGTTTGGCCTGTGAGTGAAGGCGACAGAGGCGCCGTACGTGACGGGAGAGCCGCAGCGCTGCAGCCTCAGTGGTAATGACTTCCATGTCGGAGGAGCTGTGATCAAAGCCTACACAATTATTTTGGTCCTCCGATGACCGAGGATTACACAAACCCCCTCTGCCCCTTCAAAAAAAAAAAATCTGCGGCTCTCAGTGTAACTTTGAACCAAACAACAGCAGAAAGTGAAACAAAAGAACAAAGAGGAGACAAACACACAGAGGGGGGGGGGGGAGGCGGGAGCCTTATCAAACTTGCGTTTTGCTCGGTGTGAAGAGTGACGGGATAACAGAGAACAAAGCGCGAGGAGACGAGCGGCGCGGAGGAAGACAGACTCGCTGAAACTTCCACAGAAGCCAGGCTTCCATCCAACTGTCACACACCATTTCACACAGACTTTTCATGTGTCACAGAAAATAACATCCACAAATTTTCCCAACTACCTCGATGGCAAACGCCGGGAAGACCAGGAGGGGGAAGAAAAACAGACTTCCAAAGCTGTTTTAATCAAATCGAGGAGGAGGACTAAAAACCTGAAGCCCGTTTGCAGGTTAGAGGAGCACTCGGGCCGCAGAGACGAAGCATGGACGACAAGTGAACCGCAGCCGAACAAGTGTAGGTCGAAGTGAACACACACACAACTTCACACGCTGATCCCTGAACGCCACTGCACACGAACCCGCTGAAGGAAAAACAGCGGCTGCTATGTTCCCGCTGGCAGCGCCGCACGGCTGAAAAGCCCCAGTGCAATAATAAAAGTTGTGAGTGAAGCCCTCCGGAGCGTCCCTCGCTCGCGCTGCGGTGGAGGCCGAGTGAAACCGGATCGGGAGCTGAAGCGGCGGCGGCGGAGGCTCGGCGGGGGGGCGGCGGCGGCGGCGGCGTGTGGGCTCAGGAGCCGGGGCTTTAACGAGGTGTCAGACTGATGGACCCGACCGATGCGCCGGTCCAGCAGCCTCTGTGTGGCCCGAGCAGCGCCCCGGACGGACCGGCAGGGAGGGCGGCTCGGCTCGCAGCACGCCGTCGGCGCTCGAATTAGAGCGCTCGTCTCCTGCCAACGTCTTTTAACATCAGCAGTCTGGGTTCACATCAAAGGGTTTCGCTGACGCACTTTCTTCACTGACATGGCAACTTTTTGAAAAAAGTGGAATTTTGGTAATCAACGATAACCAGCCTTTGTAACTAGAAATCTTTTTCCAGATTATTCCATGTTTGCTACACAGCAAATAGCTGAAATGTTAATGAAGAATCCCAGCGGCCATGTTTGACGAGCGTTGCTCCAGGCCTTTTTCTTTCTTCGGGCAAAGCGAAGATGTCAAACATGAAAAACCCTCAGCGTAACTAAAAACCCGTGTAATGAGTCAAAACGTCACTTATCCTTAGCCGAGCTTTGAGTTCGGTGTTTTCAATCCCATTATCGTCCTGGAATTAGAGCGCTCGTCTGCTGCCAAAGCCTCGATACCAACACTTCGTGTTTTACAAGAAATCGTTGCGCCGACAAGCTTTTTCACAGCAGCAGAGAACTGAATGAATCACACTGTCTGAAAAACTCCATTATGTAACATGAAGACGGATTACCGCCGCTCTCCGTCACTACAGAGAGAAGATTGTGGAAGATGCCAGAATAATTTATAGGAAGTTGTTGTAGGAGGGTTGAACAGTCTGAGAAACTTTATCCAGTGTCAGAGCTGAGAGAAAAATCACAATCTGCTGACTTTCTCAAACGCTTCCTCTTATAGATTCATCTTTTCAAGCATCACAACAGAAGAGCCGTCAGGAAACGACTGATAGCTGATAAAGCTGTTGTTCCAGGGCTGAAGCCCCTGAGGTGTAATCACCCCACCCATCAACAGATGGCAGTGTTCAGTCTGAGATGGGGAGGGGAGGAGAGGAAGACCCCGGCATGCAGGGAGGCTTCTGTAATGACGGATCCAACCTTGGGAGACGATTGTTAGGCTGCAAATGAGCCGCCGTCCTCAGCGGGAAGCAAAGACTGGGCGGAGCGGCTTGGCGTTCCCCGCAGAACCCAAGATTAACGCCGTTTTACATTTAGAGCGCAGATGTTTCAGCAGACGCTTTCATCCTCGGTGACAAGTGCAGGAGGATCAGGCAGGAAATGAGGTGGAGCGTCGCACTGAGGCCTGAGTGAACATTTATCTAATGAGCGCCGGAGTTTTTTAACCACAGACAATAGCATGAGGGAGAAGCGACCTTGTTAGCATGTCTGCAGGGAGGGCTAGCAGGAGCGCTAAAGGAAGACGACGAGGCGGGGGGAGGCGGGGGAGAAAACGGGAGCGAGACGCAAAACAAGACAGAGAAGGAGAGAAAAGGTCAGCTGCCTCTTCAGCGCTTCTCCTTGATAAACTCCGGCAAACTGTGGCCTGGATAAACCCCCCCTGTCTTTATTTACTGGGACGGTGAGGTGTGTAAATGGGGCTCAGAGACCTGAGTGGTGTGAAAGGAGTGATATTCCACTCCACCTTGTAGTAGTGGTGTAAAGATTTTGGTGTGAACAGGAACTCCAGGAGTTGGATGAGAAAGTGAATTTTATTGCGACATGACGATCAGGATTTATGACTCCGGCGACCAGACGTCACTTTTCCACCGACACGTCTCCTCCTTCACGACTCATAGCCCAGCATCCCGCTGTGCAGAGCAACGTGACCTCCCGCTATCAGCGGGCGCCACTCACCACCTACTGAAAGCCGATAGTAAATGGCTGTGTTCACACCGAATTGAGTCGAGCCAGGACCCCTTTTGTGAAGTGTGAATTTGTAAATCAGCCTCCTCATAAATAACTGAATCGTGTTCTCACCGGCGTCGAACCGAAGGGGTGTCAAACCAGACAGAAGCAAGTCGGGTGCCGGAAGGAAACGCGATACTTGTTCCAAAATAAGTGACATCAAAATAAAAGCTGTGTCGTGTTTTTGCCTTAATATTCTATTTTTTACTTCTTCTGGTAGAACACAGAACAAACAGCATGATGTAGTTATTATACGCTTCAGAAGAATGAACGGTTTTGTACCTCGTCACTGCAGGAAAGTCAAACAGCTCCAAAATTGCACAAAACAGCTCTCTGACCAGAGCGGCTGTGTTGCCAGATTGGACGGGTTTCCGCCAAATCAAGCTTCTTTTTTGAACACGTCAGACGGGTTGATGAAACGATTATGTGTTTATGAAGTGTTTTTTTTAATTATACAAATACGGTTTTAACGTGCATTTTCAACCGAGATGGCAGTTTGGGCTGCTTTCTATTGAGTTAAACGGGTTTATGGCACCAGATCGACATATCTGGCAACCTCCTCCAGCGGACTGCAGAGGCACCGCAGACGGTGCTGCGGTGATTCCGTTCTGCAGACGCAACGCAGCCAGAAGAACGGTTGTTCTGTTGTACATGATTTTTCTGCAGACCATACAAATCGCCAACTTTCAGAAGGAAGCACAGACTCTCTGCCATGCTCGACGTGCGCGCTCAGAATAACAGTCCGTGTCGTGCGTTACGGAAGCCTCACACGGACAAAAGTGTGGCAAACGAGGAAAGCGAGCTGGACCCGGGGAGTGACCGTGTTCTCACCGCATGCAGATCGAGCCGGTGCCGACCTCGGACCTCCTCCTCCAAGCGGCCCCGGCTCCACCCGAAAGTAGGTCGCTCCAACGTGAAAAACGTGTTCACACTGTCGGTACCGGCTCCACCACGTCATTTATGTCGAGCCAAATGCTTTGGTGTGAACACAGCCAATAACCGGGTAGTGACCGCAGTCCGATCCCCCCCGGTACGATAACACAACGCTGAGAAACGCTCATGATCGACTCTCCCAGTGGCCCGCCCGCCGGCCCGCGCCAAAACCACACACTCAAACCTTGGCAGCGAGAAAAACTATATCTAAATATACATACGGAGCTTACTCTAAGCTTCTGGAGGGAGTTTCTGCTGACGCTTCATTTCCAAACAATCAGCTGTCAGGAAAGGTGAGGAAGGGCCGGAGAAGGCGGCGCTCTGCATCCTGATCGGGACGGGACTTCATTCAGCCAACAGGACAACTACATCAATCAAGAAAAATGCAATAACTACACCGATCAGGCAGCGATTTGTAGACGCGTCTGTACGTGAGCAGAGCGCTGCGAGCCGACGGCGACGGATGTGAAGACATGGAGAGACTGAAACGCGTCCAGCTCACTGATGGAAACAAAAGAGCAAAAACGAAGCGGCTCTCCGCTGAGCAACCTGCTGTCGGACCAAGTATCTTTCTTCTCCTCGTCATATTTTGGCAGAACGTGCTTCATGGTGTTTTATTACTTTGGTCATACTTATTAAAATCAATCGGTATGGGTGCATCCCTAATCAAAAGCTACTTTTTTTTTTCTCCAAGCAAATCTTCAGACAACTTGGAATCAAGTTAAACCTCAGAGTTAAACAAACCATCCAAGAAAAAGGGAATTATATGCCTTAATGTAGAGACTCTGCTACTAAATGTGTCCCAATCTTATCTGTCACTTCTTTAATGATAGAAAAAAACATGAGCATGGCGTTCAGAGCGGGTGACTGATGCTGAGGTCTCGATGTGACTCCAGTGAGTAATGAAGCGATGCTGAGAGAGCAATCGAGATCTCACAAACCTGCAATTATGTCAAGCCGGCAGATCATTTCCCAGAAGAGGAGAGACTTTGTAATGAATATGTTTTGTTTATGAGGATCTTACAGAAAAAAAAAGATCTGCTCTGAAAACTTGAGCAAATCCTGCAAAGCACAAGAGGCGAGTGCCAACAAAATATCTCTAGTGTTTTAAAAGATAATTACAGAGTATGGGGAGAATAAAATTTAATGGGGTGCCGTTTAAACTGCATGTAATCTGAAGACTTTGGTCTACAAACGATTTTTTAAAGAAAAAAACTCCTGACACCGCTGGAAAAGGCAAGGATTTTTATTTTTTTTCTAATTCTTTTGATTCAGTATTCAGCAAGTAGCGTGTTTCCAAAAATGCTGCCGAGCCTTTCATCACTCCGGCCTCAGCCTTTCCTCTTCCCGAAGAGGGCGAAGGCAACACCACTCTGCATGGAGGCGCAACAAGCACGACGTCAACACGTCCTCATTTCCTCGAAACGGGAAGAAAAAGAGCCCGTGTGTGGTTTATAGCACTGCAGTGACACTGACCCAGTCCTCAGCCGTACATCACACCGCTGGGGAAAATCACCTCCGGGCGCTGCCACACACGCAGGACAGCGAGACGCCGTAAATACAGCAGCCGCATGCAGACAGACGGGGCGGATGATGGAGGGCAGGAGGGGTTAAAAGTGAAGCTTTCAGGTAATTAACCCTGGAAGGTGAGTCGGCGTAATGGAGACATCCGAACGTGACTCACGCCGCTTAATGAAAGTGTTAACTGCTCTGGAACAAAGAGGGCGCAATCGAGCGACCTCTAGATCATCAAAAAGACACAAAAGATCAGGAATGCAAACATCTCCGAAGAAAAAAAACACACATACAGCATTCCGAGGCTTGCCGCCCTGTTAGGATCAGTAAATGTCTGGACTCACAGGACGGATTCTGTAACTTCAGGTTTTATTTAACCTTGATGATGGTTGGGAGGTAGATGCCTGAATATTTTTTTTTTATCTATACAAGCTTTCATATCACAGAGGAGCTCTGCAGTCAAGCCGTAGGACTTGGATTGATTAAAGTGAGCCTGCAAGTCCGGGCTGAGGGCGCTAAAGCCAAGCGGCAAATGCGTCTGTTTCTGCAGCTTTCATGACGAGTATAAATCAAAGTCAGCAATGCACATCGAGAACCGTGTGTGTGAGACTCAGCATGGATGCATCTCCACACAGAAGTCATCCAGTAAAGTCCAACACCCCCACGGGGAATAATCTGCTCCCGCTGGGTCACAGGTCAGAGGTTACAACAGCCGAGGAATTGCTTCATTTCACAGAGCCTAATTGCCCGTGGTCTGCATTCGCCCTGAAGGGTTCAGACGGGGGGGGGGAATGAGGGACAGGAGAGTTTGAAGTAATGAGAAGTTTTCCAGGCTGCGGCTCCTCCTCCGGCCGCTGTGGTCAGATGTTATGAAGCAGCTGTAAGAGAGACGGATGGTCGCTGACAGGCCCGAGGAAGAGCCCGGCTTCTTCATCTGGGCTGTGGATGCTCGGTTCATGAACTCCCCCCCCCCCCACAGACAGGTCCTGGTGCTGCCGACAGGCCGAGTTAACCCCCCCCCCCCCCCCCCCCCACCATCAGGTTTTGGCTGCGCCTCGAGTTTTCCTCTCTGTTGTTCTTTCAGTAGCGCCATTACAACGCACTCAGCTAACCGTATACTTAACTTGTCACAGTAATGAGGCTTTCACAGCTCCGGCGAAGGACGGAGAAAGTTCTGAAAAGTGCAGTTTGATTAAGAATGCAGGGAGTTTGCTGGAAAACCAGAGAAAGAAACAAAAATAAATCACTTTGTATAATTTATCGCAGTTCCATGCCATTGGAAGAAAATAAAAAAAAAAAACAAATAGCACACCAATTAAGTTATTTTCTCTGGTTTTTTGCAGACTGGTGATTATTTGGGATGGAGGAGGTGCAGGGAGGCCTGTTGTGGTTTGGCCCGAGGAGCGGAGATCCTCTCCACCGCCGAGGGCTCCGGTTACGTTGCCGCTTCGCTTCCTGCATCAGACGTGTTTCGCCACATGTTTGCTTATGTTCTCTGGTAGATGTGGATAAGAAGGCGTGACGACGGCTCAGTCGGTAGAGTGGGTCGCCCATCACGGCGGTCGGCAGCTGGATTTCCCATTTCTCCATGATCTTGGGCAAAAGTGTGCTCACTTTCAATAAATTAGTCATTTGCTCTTCGGGGACGAGCAGCTTTCATGATCGCCATCAGCATCGGAAATGATCAGAAATAAAAGTAAGTGAGGTTTGAGGATATTTGTGCAACCGCCGTGTGTCACGCCATTTCCGTTTTCAAAGCGTCGCCGTGTAATTGCACAACTTTCCTGAAACCGAAGTACGTTTTCACTGAAACACTGTCGTCTCGACTCTTCATCGTGGCGGTCCCTGTACGTACGTGCGAGAACAACAACGGCTCATTTCCTGTTTAATTGGATTTATTTCCCGAAGGCGCCGTTCGGGGTGGTGTTTTCCTCGCACGCTGAAGTACACACCGTGCTGGTTGTCACCTTAATATGAGCACTTTATTACCTCCAGTTATAATAAACTCAGTGAGTCTACCGGAGCGTGTTTGTGTTTCGTCCTTTGTGCTCGTTGAGAACGGCACGGCGGACACCTTTTTGGGTTTTTTTTTTTTAACCAACCAATGTCAATCAATCACTTCCTGCAGGTCCATTCTTGCCTCCGACTGACAGTGACTGACAGGTACTGCCTCTGTACTGACACATCTGGACACAGCAGATGCAGTGAAGCCCAGCCATATGCTCCCCCAGAGCCAGTCAAGGCTTCAGGACTCATCCGCAGCGATAAGTCATTTCAGTCATGACGTTCAGCAAAGCAAGAGAAATTAAAGCTCAGAAGAAAGGAAGAAATTTTCACCTGAAACGATGTTGTGAACAAACGGAATCAGTTCAGATGTGAGCACAGGGATGAAAAATCGTTTTGGTTTTTCTACAGTTTGATTTCCTTTCAGTGGGGGAAAAAAAAAGAAAAAGGTCCTCGGGGGAGAAGCGACAGACTGCCGCCCCACGTGACGCTTGGCTCCGCCACTCGGAGGCTGGCGGCGCCAATCTGGGACCCGTCACGGGACCCACCTTGAGAGAGGAGTCGCCCACCGAGCGGCGCAGATGGGACGCTGGCACACTCCCCCACGTCATTGATTCATGTTGACCCCCTGATATTTCTACAACACCGGATTCAACCATAGTTCATTCAGATGAAATATTTCAAACCGACAGCATATAAAACTGAAGCTCTGAAGTGAATCTACGAGGCGGCAGCTGCAGGTTTCTCCTCACTTCAGGGGGAATTAGCTCCAGATCTGCGCGGCATCCTCCCTCCGACGGAGTTATTTTCGGGGATGCAGACTCTTCACACACGAGGTGGCTGAGTTCATGTTCCACAAGGCTGCTGCTGCTGCTGCTGCTGCTGCTCGGAGCTAAAACCAGGATGAAGCTTCTCGTTTTTCCGAATAAACAGATGCCAAAAATGCAGCAGGTGAGCAGAGCGATGCTCTGAAAATCAGAAAATGGATTTGAAATACCAAAACTTAAGAAAACACGGAATAAAAAAAAAAAAAAAAAAACGTTTTTGCTTTTTCACTTCAGTAAAGTTTCATATGAACCTCTTCCTCACCCTCGCTTTAAACCCACTGAAAGCTCGTTATTTTCCAGGGATTAGGTGAGAAATAAATCAAGGTATAATTCAAACGCAGCGTGAGCGTCAGGCTTTTTTAAACGGGCCCAACATGAAAACAACACGCTGCTCCGTTCGGTTCAAGGCCCGAGAAGTGAAGACTGGATGAAAATGGTTAGCTTTAAGAGGATCTGTGGTCTGATCCCACATCATATATCCATCAGTATCGGTATCCCTCTGCGAACTGCAGCCTCGTTCCTGGGATGAGGTTTGGAAAGAGTCAAGATTTTCCACAATGTCAGGTATTCCGGAGTGAGGAACTGTGGATTTTAACATTTTCTTGTTTGAGCTACTGTTATTCATCAAACCTGAGGCTGAAGCTTTGACGGGGAGTTTCACTCAGCGCCCGCATTAAGAAGAAGCCCGTTCCAGCGCCGTGTTTGGTGAATAAACAAAGGGAAAATGTCGAAGGTTCAAGTGGTCACCGGCACCGTGTATCCACTCTCCTCAGCCACTTAACACCAGGCTGAAACAGAGGCATGGGTGATTGCTTTACGGAGGGTTCCTGTGGGGAGGCTGAAGGAGGAAACGCCCAGTCACACGTCCACCTCTGATTTATCCACCTCCACTTTCTGCCCGCCAATTAACGGTAAGACAATATTTTCCTGTCGCTGTATTAAACACTATGTGGCCTTATTTATTGCTGTGTCCCCAGACGGCTATAGCATACCTGCTGCGGCCCCGGACTGGACTGAAAAGCTCCATTGAAGCTTTACGAGATGAAATATGAAGCTGTCAGAGTGCGAGTCCCCCCCACACTCTCTCATTTATTTTGATGTGTGAAACCTCATCTGCACTGTGGAAGGTGAAGAGGAGTCACCTCTGGTCTGCTTCAGGACAAGGCTTCACTTGTTAGTGGACTCGGTTGGTTCATATTGGGAAATGTCAGCGGACCGTCCAGCGAAGCAAATGCAGGAATACAGTGAACTGAACTGCATTCGGCTGAAGAAGAAGGAAAAAATAACCCAAAAGCACTGGCTCGAGGAAACAACAAGTGAGGAACATGTCTCGCGGGAGGTGGAGGTTTATCATACATGATCATATATATTGCTGTTTATGAAGCTGTTTATGACGGTATGACTGCGGCAGCGGTTTGATCTGCTTTCCAAAGCCTTATCGACAAGTTTTCAAGTGAAAGCAGAATATTCTTGGTTGCACTTTGGGTGTCCGTTTTCACGCCAACCTTCAGAACCACGAAGCTGCACAAAAATCAACATTTGGAAAAGGGCTTCCGAGGTGAAACTTTTGAAAACTTTTGGAAAACGCTGCAATTTTGTCTTAGCGTAAACAGTAACAAATACAACTTATTGTAAATGCTCTGAGCTTATCTGTGGAAATGATGGAAAATGCAACTTTTCTGAAATACCTCTACTGTGTATACACACTACAGTCTTAGTAAATAAATGTCCTGCACATGTTCAGTAGATGGACAATAACAATGTTTTCCTCCAGATTGTCGTGACTCCCAGTCCTGATTCTCCTGGATCTTGGTCATTTTAGAGTTGACAGTCGTCACGGTAACAATCCAACTCGGTTGGTACAAATATCTGTGTACTCACATTGTTAATGTATATATCGTATTGTCAGTGTAAGTCTGTATGTGGCTTTGTTACAGAAGCAAACAGCACCCACTAGTGGCCTGGCATGCTAACTACATCGTTTTCAGCTTTTCTGCTGTTGCTGTGTAAACGGACATCGTTTTCAAAATGAAAGTAAAATACAAAACCAGAACGTTTTCACGAGAAACATTATCATGTAAATGGAGCCTTTTCACAAAAATAATTCGTTATTTGTAAGTGACCTGCAAAACACACCAAAATGAAACGGTGATCGTTTTCCATAACTATGCGGTGTAGCTCGTTTTATTGTGGACATTAGTGCCATCGGTGTCTTCATTGTTTGGAGGTCTCCAGCTCTACTTCACAAACACAACAGGAAGGAGCTCGAGCCTCCCTGTCTGGGGCGAGGCGTCGGCCCGTCAGGCCCGGATCTGCAGCAGACCTCTGGCAGACTCACCAGTCACCCTGGAGAGACGCGAGCAAAGCCCACAAAGCGCCGTGCAGCCCAGTGTGACTGGGAGGAGATGAGTGATCGGAGCAAACTGCTGCCCATAAAGATAGATGTGATATCAAGTAACAGGGGTCTGGTTTGGACTGACATCTGAATATATGAAAATAAAAAGATGCATTCCTCTGTCGAGGGCTGAAATGCCATGAGAGCGTATATTGGAAACATGTGTGGTCCCGATGTGAGTCAAACCTCCAACCCTGGCAGAGAAAGCAGCACTTTTACAACACGGCGAAAAAGAAACGAGTCCACCGACTTTTAAAACAAGCGGTACGAGAGCCGAGACGTTTCCAGGCCTTGTGTGTGTCAGCCAGCTGAAACAGGAGTGTTTACTGCCGGTCTGACGAGACGGCGGCAGCAGAAACGATCACAGCTCTCTGTCTGTGTGTCGCTGCTGACAAATGTTCCTTCAGGAGGATCTGAGAGGCTTCAGAGCTCTCGTCTCTGAACACGTCAGAGTGGTCGACTCATCCGGCGGCAGAGGAGATGAAAGGAAATGGAAAGGAGGGAGGGATAAGAGAGGGGATGCAGGATGGACTTCTGGGGGAGATGATACTTTGTGGGGTTTTCATCCACCTATTCTTATTCGCCCCACCTTACAAATTTGCCACCAGCCGCCACTGGTCACGTTTACAATGTGGACATAAATAAATGGCGGCGGACAAAGTACGATATGTCTGGGGGGACAACGATGCTGAAATTTTTCTACAGTTAATAAAAGAAGCAAACATTAATGTGTTGCTTATTTTGTGGCAGAGAGACGCTCTCCTGTATCATCATCTCATGGCAAACTCTCCTCTCACAAAATAATAAATGAAAACAGGCATAAAATCGTATTTTCACTAAATTCGCAAAAATTGAAACCTGACTGATGACAGACATGTCAGATATATTTACATATCATTTTCAGTATTAGAGAAACTTAATATGTTTGTCTACATGTGTTAACTGAGCAAACAAAAATAAATTTAAGCTCAGACTATGAACAAATATGGATTAAGAAAGCTTAAATGTTGTTCTCAAGCCAGGTGATTGTTTCTGCTTGAATTAATGACATCCTCTAATCTTTTCCCAGTATGTGATTAAACAGTTTGAAGGTTGTTATGATCCTCGGATAGTAAAAGTAGGGATGGAAGGATACCACTTTTTAATAGGACGAGTATTAAGAACTAATCTTCAGTCACAGAGTCAGAGAACCACTACAAGTCTCCATTAAATGGCTTTCAATCTAATATATACGCAAAAGATACACAAATCTATGTGCTGCCAAACAGTCTCAAATGTCAAACCAGCTGAGGAGGATCTGGACTGGAGTCATGACACTCTGGAGGAAAACGTTGTTCTTGTCCATAAACTGAGCATGAGAGGAGTTATTTACTATCGAGTACATGAACGGTAGCAGCGTTTCTGGAAAGTTGTGCTCCCTTCTGTTTCCGTGGCAACGGAATAATAGCGATATCAATAAGTTGCACCTTCACTCAGAGCGTCTTCATAAAGCTCAACATTAGCAGTCGTTTTCAGTGGTTCTGAGCGTCGTCGTGTAAACAGACAGAAGTTTTCTGTTTTTACATGAAAACATTGTTACATAAATGGGACTTAACACAAAGAATTAAAGTGGTAAATGCTACAATACCTCATTTCTATTCACCACAATCGCTGCTTCCATGACAGAAACATTCTGATGCTCTCCACAAACTTTTTCACATTCAGCGTTCAGTTTATCTGTATCCTGTCTTATCAAACTCCCTCCACAGTACAGCACTGCCAGCAGATTTATGAGTGTCTGAACGATAAAAACAATGTATAGCACACAGTGAGACTGACCGAGATAGTGGAGGAGTAAATCTTAAAGCGTTCCCAGCCTGCGTCTGCTTTCCGACGCTCTCGCAGATTAAAAAGAAAAACATCCTCACATCAGCTCACAAACTCTGGCTCCAACTCCACGCTCTGTCTGACACACACACGGCAGATGAGGTGTGTTGTGACGGCCGGGGTGGAGGAGCGGCGGGGGGGGTGGCGCCGTGGGGAGCTCGTCTTGCTTCGGCCCCTCCCCCGTCTCCACAGATCAAGAGAAGCAGACGGCAGGGCAAACCAGGGGAAGCAATAACGCTGTCAGAGCCGCTGACTCTCGTCTGGTGTGAGGACGGGGATGACTGTCGCTCAGTACCAGCGTTCTAAAACTTATCACTGGTCAAAGCACGGGCGAATGAAATCCATCCATCTGAACCTGTTGGTCTTTCCATCCTCGGCTGCCCACAGGCGAAGCTCACGGGGCTTTTCGTCCAAATGACGTGCGCAGAAAGCCGTGGCGAGCGCTCCCTGACGGAGGCCGCCGGTCCCGAGGCTCAGCATTCGATACACGGCGCTGTAATTCCTCGCCGCCCGTCTCCCCGGCACTCGGCGGTGATTGCAGCGCGGCCTGGAAAGTGTTGCTTGTCAGCTGGCATGTAGCGTGCACTTGTGCTAAATCATGCATGTTTCTGTATGTACGTTGCTGTCTGGGTGTGTGTCTCGGGAGGAAACGCAGGCGCTATTACCATGTGATGTAGAGGTTTCATTTCACTGTATGAGCGCGGCTGCAATCGGCTCTGGACCTCACTATCTCCTGCGCTGGGATGGAGTTTTACTTGATGAGGTAACATGAGGTTCAAAAACTGAAGCTCTGCTTAGAGTCAGCGGACCACCGACCACCGACCGACCAGCACACATCCCAAACCGCCACTTTTGCTCCAGTAAGTCAGATCAGCCATGATCTATCTCCATTTATCTGTTGGGTATTTTTTGAATCAGTCGGAGGATCAGCACGTGTCCGAACGGAGGTCGTCTCAGCAGCCGATGACTGACTGCTGTTGCACTAATCCTCCGCCTCACACAGGAGTAACTGCTGCTATGGATTTACTATATATGTGACAAGGTAATTAAGAGTAAGGGCATGGGAATATTCAGCGCCACAGCACGCTTTCACCTTGAAGAGCGCCGCCGCCGTTAATGAACTACTCTCAGGACGGGGCTAATGACTTCGTACAGCCAGTCTGGGATTTCTCCACTTTGCTTGTTTCTAAACAGAATCTGAAATGGGGTTTTCCAACCTGCCGCTGTAAAGAGGGGTGAGGGATTTGGAGCGGGGCACGGTGGATCCAGGATATTAATGAGATCTGACTTTGCATGGGAGGAAGGTACGGCCGGTGAAGATGGGACACTGAGTCAAGGCGGCGGACGGATTTATGTTCATCGATCGGTCCAAGGTTCAGCTGCAGGTTAGATCGAGGTGCCTGGGGAAAATCTGACAGAGGAAAACAGTAAACAACCTCCGCAAGAACCCTGGATGCACCGGAAACAAAGCTGAACAGCAGACAGACAGAGGTGTTTCATCTCGCTGCTTTTAAGAAGCCAGATGAGTGTTTTTGTCAGATGTTTAAATAACCAGATGAGGGTGCGAGGCCAGCTCGGTGGTTCACCCTCCTCCTCCTCCTGGGATCGGGCAGCTGGGCTTGTCTGTCATTTTGTATGCGAGCGCTGTCACACACTGTGCACCCTGCTTCTCACGCAATATGTCTGAGGATCGGCTGCAGCCAAGCGCCTATAGAGAATTAATGAACGGATCAAAGGCATGGCCCACATCCACATGCCTCCGTCATCTTACAGGGGAATGCAGAGGGTAGGTGTGCTAATTGGGTTACTCCTGTTAATTAAAAGCTCAATTAAGCAATTCCATCAGTGTGGATTTTGCTTGATTATTTCTTAAATGGAAAATAGCATTAATCCAATTATGATCAACCTGTGTGTCTGCACATTGAAACGGTTAAATCAGTTCCATGTAATGGAAACAACGTATATTCCATGAATGGGTTAAACTGATAGTTTAATCTGAGACCCTGAGATCAAGCTCAGTCTTGACTCATATATGTTTTCCTTCTTTAGCTGAGTCCAAATTAAATGTTTTACTTCGTTGACACTGAAAATCACAAATCTTTCCTCGTGAAGTTAGATTTTCATTAAATTCAGCAGCGGACAGACGGCTCTGCTACAGGAATGCGATTCTTCCCCCATCAGCCAAAGTAGACCCATTTTCCAGGTAAGCTCCACTGAACAGCATGAAAGGTCTTCTGATTATTCACATGGGTGCTTTTCCGCCTCCAGCTGGCTGCTGTGCTGCAACGTGACCTCTTGACCTCCCGTTCGGCGGCAACACGTTTCACCTGCCAGCTCTGTTTAGAAGCGGAGAATTCCCGACTGTCGATCCCCGGAGTGGAATCTCCGGCGTGTTATCGGCTGTTTTGTTGTTCATTTGTAGGGGGAAAAAAAAAAAAAAAGTCAAGTTGCCTGCGGATAAGGAAGTGAAAGAAGAGCACGGCTGACCGCCCACTTTCACCTCCTTCCTCCCCGTCCTGAATTTTAATCAGGTTACAAGTGTGACATTAACCTTCATTTCGTTCATTTGGGGGGGTTCCCTGCTGTGGGGTGGGAGTCGGCTCCATAACAAGCTTCAAAAACTCAAAAATGTCACAAACTGCGTCCGGCTTGATCATGTAATATTTCAATATTTCTAATCTTCCAGTGACCTGATATCCAGCAGCTCCTTTGTTGTCATATTAAGGATAACCTTCTATTCCAGCATCACAAACACGAGGCTGCGTTTCCTAATCCCCTCGCTAGATTCTCACTGAAGCAGGATTACATAAGACGCCACAGTCTGGTAAACAAAACCGCGCCTGTAAAAGTCAACAAATTGACAGCAGCGTGTAATTCGGCTGCGGTGAACACTCCGAGGTGTTTCTTCAGAGGGTCTGATGAAAACCCGCGTGCGGAATAACAAGGTCACTTCAAGGCTCCGACGCCCGAGACGTGGAGTCTATTTACCGCCTCTGAGCTCAATCTAAACTTCCTCTCCCCCGCGACGGAGGTCAGGAATAACCGCCGCTCGCTGAACCCGCGAGACTCCGGCGCCGGCGGATGATGAGCGCCGCTGAATGCAGATTGTACTAATTGCGCGGCGGCAGGGTGGATTAATCACCGTTTGAGAAACCCGAGGTAGAAAGGTGAAAGCTGAATGATCTGCAGGTGTAATGAGCTCTGAGGGAACTACTGTGCCAAACCGGCTCCATCAGAATAATAATTACACTTTTCAGAGCTGGTAATGAATGAACTGAGGCTGGAGCAGAGAGCGGCGTGACGACGACGGGTTCTTAACATCTCAGCCACTTGGCTCCATTTGTCTCCATGTCAGGACATTCTGCCGGGATCTGTCCGATTCTTTATCCTCCATCAACGGACTCTTTGAGTTTACCGTCCGTCTGCGCTGACAGTGTGTGGAGTGGAGAGGATAATCAGAAATCCCAGTGTGAAACATCTGCAGTGGCTTCAGGCTGCAGAGGAAACGGCAGATACAACTAAAGCGGTTTAACTGTCCCTTGAATTGCGCTTGTTTTTGCTGAGTTTGCAGGTTGCTCTGGTCCTCAATGGATTTCTTTTCTACTACATGTAATTCGACTTTGGCCACCATTTAGGACAAGCTGTTATCTGCTGTCCTTTCAAATGCAACCACTTAGGGCTGCACAATTAATCGAATTTTGATCATGATCACGATTTTGGCTGCTGCGATTAAATTTAGATGATCTTCGCGACCTGAGCCGTGTAGCTCCTGCTGCCTTCAGGGACACTCCGTAAAAGTAGCTGCTGATGGACGCCACTGCGGTGTCTCAGTCAGCTGTTAGCTTAGCTGTTAGCCACCGATGAACTAGCTGGCTTTGAACGATTCCTTCATGCTCAAACATCAGTCGATGGAACGCATCTCAACTTCTGTACCGGTGGAAAGAAGATGTAAACGCTGAGCGTCTCGGACAGAACGGGAAAAGCTGTTATTGACGGACAGTTCAGGATGTGAGCGGCGTAGCAGCGGCTTGGAGAGAAAGAGGGAATCATTGTTCTGGTAGGTTTCATTTCTGGGTTTAGCGTGGCTGTTTACTGTTCTCTTGTTGTTTTATCTTCATCTTGTTGTTCAGTGATCATCGTGTTGCTCTCAGGGGTTAGAATGCAGCAAGTGACGGTCGCTCAGCTGTGAGGCGTTCAGGTTCCAAAGTCATAATCCGGCTCTTTTCAGAACAGAGGTCTGGTCAAACGTTTGTAAAAACTCACAGTCGGCGCGTCTATATGTTCGTTTCTAAGGGAAAGCGATCGTTCACAACATTGACATGGTTCTAAATAGTTGTTTAGATTCTAATTAAAACATCTTCAATTATGTGCGCATGCACACCAGACTTCGCTGAAGTGCTGAAGACGCACATCTTCAATTTGACACTTGTTTGTTTAAAAAAAAAAGTTCAATAAAAAGGTACGTTTTACATAACATAATGAATAATCGTGATGAATAATCGTGATTACAATATTGACAAAAATAATCGTGATTATCATTTTGGCCATAATCGTGCAGCCCTACAACCACTCTTATTTTGATGGAAAATTCTTAACCACGGTCCCACCAGTCAGATACTGCTGAAAAAGTATTCAAGCTATGAGTTTTACCGCTGGTCCTTCTGCGGCTCCCATTGGGACCCGCTCCTGTAAAGACAAAACCGCTGCTAACAAGTGCTGACTGGTTGTCAAATCCAACCGGATCACGGCTGAGCGGAGATGAAAGTGCATAACGTCCATCGTAACGGGGAGTCTTGCATCACTTCAACGCGTCGTACCCCTCAGACCACAAGCCATCGTGATCTGTCGCTTTCTACCGCTAATCTTCTCGGAATCTCGGAGAAGGAACCCACTTTGCAAGGTGACGTGAGCGCAGGTAGGGCAGAGCGAGCATCCTCCGCTGCCTCAAAGTGCATCAGCAGCATCAACATGCATTATTAAACAGTCTATCACGCTACATCAGCTCCCCGGGGCAACTTTCTGACTTGTCCTACATGAAATGGAGATAAAAGTAAAGGTGGAGGGAAACAGGGGAGGACGACTCATCCCGGCTTCAGCGCCGGGTATTCCTGGAGCTACAGCACCATGGGAAAACCTGAAAATACTGCGAGTTGCTCAAGCAATGTCTTCAAGTGAAAAGGTTCAAATGTTTCATTGCGTTTTGAGTGACCATTTACACAACAATTCAGAGCCACGGAAAATGCTTCAAGTCCGTAAAAATAGTAAAAAAAAAAGTCTTTGAAAGGGCTCTGATTGCCTCTCCTTGTCAACAGGGATGACACAACTTTTGCACACGTGTAAATAGATGGACAAGAACAACGTCTACCTCCAGAGTGTCTGGACTCCCAGTCCAAATCCTCCTGGACTTTGTAGTTTCACAGTTGTGAGTCATCTGTATGTGCAGATTTCCTACAATTTCTTATTTGTGCCTGATGAATCTGAGTTGTCCACGCTGTCTTCACGGGAAAGAAACCGAAGCGGAGCCACATTCACGATTTTATCTGAGAATTAACGCAGAACAAACAAAAAGAAAGAATCACATTTGTCAAGTAAAGCTTCTTCTGTATGATAGTGAACTACAGCCACTCACTCAGAGCTTTTCCGGTGAGGGAAAACTCTAAACAGTGATCTCGCTGTCAAAGCAGGGTGACCTACACCTGAAACAGTAATGTTCCACATGCCAGGGGAAGATATTACAGCAAAATGAGCATTTTTTCCCCTCTAATGCATTCATAGCTCACAGGTAAGCGGCTGAATTACAGAATGATCGGTTTGTTTTTTCCCCTCAAGTGGTGCAGAGATATTAGCCGTGCACAAGCAGTTTGTCCCACTGTCATTTTGTCTTTCTCATCCTCGCTACAGAGGAGGGACGCTCTGCTTGCTTTAGGGCAGCAGAGAAAATGAGAGAAGAGCTAAAGAGCCGAGTGCCTGCTGTGTTCAAATCACACCGCTCTGGCGGCGCGTAGCCTCCCACATTAAAACCCTCCCAGCTTCATTCAGCTATTCTTTTCCCTCCGGACTGAGCACTGGAGCCTGAACCGATTCCGAATAAAGTGCAAACAACAGCAACAGGTTGTTGTCACCACGGTGTTTTGACTCACGTTCGTGGAGCTTAATATGATTTTGCTGTGTGTTCACCGCCCTGAAATGTGTTTGACACCCCTGTTACAGCTGTTCTTTTTTGAATGAGCAAATTGACTTGTTATTCATCATCGTTGTTGAAATCCTCAAAGGTTTGGGTCTTGAGCAAAAAAAAATAGAGCAAAGAATGGAAACATGTCCCACTGTATCAGAGAGATTAATGAATGAAACTCTGATTGGTGGCCTTGAGGTATAAATCTTTTAGAAGACAAACATCTTTATAAGAAATATGTGAAAAAACCCATCAGGCCATGTCTGTCTGCCCATTCATGTTCCTGCTATCCAGAATACAATCACAGGGGGAATTATTCTGTTAGTGATTACAACATAAATCCTGTAAGAATGATCAATGGTCTTTACAGCATCAGCAGCACCACGAGTCAGGGTTTGAATCCCTCCCAACAAATCTGTCTGACAGTCTGAGGGTTGGATTTGGAACTTTATAAATAAATGGAATTAAACAGAATCATGTTCGATCACACACCGATGGTAGCAGCTGAAATCAGAAGGTTCACATGAGCAGGAGACAAACTACCAACCCTGGAACTGAAAATGATCCACTTAGCAGCTGAGCCGGAGGCTCTCTCAGATCTCACCCTGTCACACACAATCACATATTCCTGCAAACAAGTGTGTTTCGTGGCCCTGGGATAAAGCTGGAGTGTGAGGGTGGAGATGAGACCAGTGAGATCCTGAGATCCGACACCCGAACGAGCGAGCGCCTTGTCTTCCAAAGCTAACCGGCTAACATGCTAGCAGCCAGGAGGCTACTGATTGGGAATCTGATCATATATACCAGCAGATGAATGATTCACCTTTTTATTTCCTGGGGGAAAAGACGCTCAGTTCACTGCGAGTTCATGCTATGTGATGTTTTATTCTCATGTTCATTGGGACATGTAATGATTTATGGATTCAACCTGAAGAAGAACAAGCTTTTCAAACGTACAACCGTTCGACTCACCAACAGAAGCTATCTTTTTCTCAACACTGCTGCTCCTTTAAAAAGAAGACACTTTTTTTTTTATTACTCCCAAACACAGCACTTTTCCCCCTGTTGTTGTTTGACAAAAGAGAGCAAACAGAAAGAGAATGAACAGGAAAGGTCAGCACCCAGTGACATACGACAGCACAACAGAACCAGACTGCAAAACTATCTAATCATCTGATGCCCTTTCACAAGCAAAACAAAACGGCGCAGCCAATGTGAGCGACTGACTTAATATGAGCTGCAGAAGATAAACGGCTGTTTGCCTTCCTGATATCTTTAAACCCTGCGGCCCCAGCTGTAACTCAACACAAACACTGACGAGACAGCAGCTCAGCTCCTGATCCACAGACAGAAACACCCTCGAAACATGAAGAGGAGATCAGAACAGTGGAGGCAGACAATGAGGGGAGAAAAAAAAAAACAAAAAAAAAACTTGCTCTAGTTGATCAATAGTTCTATTTAGTGTTTATTCAATGTCCAGCAGTGGGAGGCCGTCACTGTACAAAGAGGAGAGCACTAAACGGCGTTCATTCAGAGGAGAAAAGAGTAACAGACTGTTTGGAAATAGGTTGAGTGCTTTCATGCGAGGCTTGCATTTGAAAAACGATTTCAATATTGTGTGGATTCCCCATTAACACTTCACTGTTCACTTCTAGCCATTGTGCACTGCAAATAAAAAGAAGAAGAAAAAAAAGGATTTCATTTCCCATTTACAGGAACAGTTTTGTCTGCAGAAAACAGTGACAGACAAACAAGCGATGATGTTCCTCACTGGAGCGAATCCAGAGCATTGGGATTCATGACATTATGGCCGCACATTCCCCGATACATCCTGGAGAATTTCAAAACAAAGAGTCAACGTGAGTAATCGCAGTCAGCGCTGGCCTTTTGGCATCCCTGACTGTCATGTCCGTCTTTAATGAGCTTCTCTGGCCGGCTCTGACGTGGCTTCATCAGAGCGCCCGGGCCCTTTGTGATGGACTCTTATCACGCCAGTCAGCTCAGCCCTGGATATCCCACCTAATTACACTGAAGCCGGCTTGGCAGGTGTCCGTGTAATGAAAGACGGCGGGCTTGTGTGTATTTCCACCTTGCTGGGAAGCAATGACTCATGAGGTTTGGCTATTTGCATAATGAGCACAGACTCCCGGCCGTGCAGGGGTGGGGGAGGGGGGGGGGGGGGGGGGGGGGGGGGGGGGGGTAGTGTCCTCCCAATGGACGGGGCAGCGTAGCGTGAGCCTGCAGGTGAGAACCGGGAGCGAGATGGCGAGCCGCCGCTGTCGACCGGCCCGAGACGGTAATCGGACAGAACAAGTGCCAAACGTGATTCCGGCAGGAGACGAAGACGAGGGCGGCGGAGCTGCGGCACTGTTGAGAGAGGCCGACTGGCGGCCTATCTGCAGATCCATTTTCCTGCCTGTCAGTCTGCGAACGAGGCGCCGCGTCGCTCCGGCACCTCCGTGACCCGCGCTCATCACGCCTCGCTTCCTGATCGCCGTGTTCGAGCAATCCTCACGAACCACTCAGTGCAGACCGAGGAGGGGGAGAAACCTTTTGCTCAAGACAACTCCTTATTTGTTCAATAGGACTCAGTTCCAGTCAAGTCTCGATGATCCTACTTCCTGGATTACGGTCAAGTTGATTCATCAGGGAGACTTTAGCATGCTAATGAGAAAATTCCAGGCTTCGCGGTCAAAGTGACTTTATTTACATCCTGAGGAGATTTGTTGTGCGGTGACAGAAGAGGACATCTGCACACATTTAGAAAGACAAAGTACAGAAGAACAAAAGACCTGCAGCTGCTCAAGAAGCTCCCTGATCAGGATTTGTCGCCATGGCAGCGACTTAAAGGCTGATTAAGAACACAGCGAGCACAAGATCAATCCATCAACGACTGATTAGATTTGAATGAAACATTACATGTGAACAGAGCCATCAGAAAGTAATCATATTTTCCATTACTTTTAGATTACGCCATAAACGAGGCTCCCGGTGCTTCGAGCGCTAGCGGCAGGACATAAGACTAGGTCCACTGGACGGGATTTGACTTGCAGTGAGAAGTTACAGCCCTGCAGACGACCCCGACATGAGCGCCACACGCAAACTTGGTTTATCTTCCACATTTCGGCGCAGCCTGCAGTTAATTAGCCGCGGCCGAGTCGGAAAGTGCAGACGCGGGGAAATGCGAAATCTGCCCCTTTTTCATTCTGCGCGAATCTTAATTGCCTGCTTGTTTGGAAGTCATTAATGGCAGCGCCTCAGAGTGGCTGAGCAGGCCGGCTCGGGAGATTGTTCCCAGTTCGAGCCGCACAGAGGCTCCGTAATAACGAGTGACGAGAAACCAACACTGACGCAGCTCTTTCCGTCTTGTTCGGCTTGATAATATTTGTCATTAATCAATATTGACTGGCTAACGAGGCAACTAATTTATTGTCATGCGAAATGAGGCACTTGTCTCCTTCTCTAATCTATAATGGATTAAAAAAACTTATTAACTTTGCTTTAGAGGGAGGCTTGTATAATTTACTAAATAGCTGAATAGCTAACTTTGCCCTATTTATTCTTGGCAAAGAACAAAAGCCTAAGAGTGGGAGTTCTCTGCACTTCTCAGATAAAAACGGTGGTGAATCTGCAGAAATGTTCACATTAAGAAGGTACACACATTTAAACACCGTCTTCAGCCTTTCAGGCTGCTAGAAGCTGCATCTCCTCTGTGCTCGTCGCCGCCGTTGATCAAATGGAATAAATACATAAGAGAGGAACAGATTGGAGCGGCACGCTACAGGTACCCAGGTGATTCGCCTTTGTTTACACTCCAGGCAACGGGCTGTATCCAGGCATCACGGTTTGGGGGTTTCATCTTTGAAAAAGTCCCAGAATTTAATAACAATGAAGCAATTTGCCCTCCTCTGTGGCTGCGGCGAGTCATCCTCCGTTGAGTCGAGAGCGATCGGAGGAAGAGGAGAATTAATCTTCCTGAGAATTTTCACACAATGTTTACATGTTTGTGCAGAATGTGCCTCACATCTCATTTAAAGATCATGCTTTCTTAATAGGGAAATCGCCCCCAGTGTATAACATGCATATGAGGTTAATTGGTGATTAGAAATTGTAGGTTACAGCGTGTGTGTGTGTGTGTGTGTGTGTGTGTGTGTGTGTGTGTGTGTGTGTGTGTGTTACTAGTGTGTCTGTGTCAATTAGAAGTAATAAGCTGTGCATCAATTTATACACGGTGCATAATTGGATTTTTCTCTTGGTTTTATTTCGCTCTGTGGCTCTTTTTAAAAGAGCTGCTTTGTCTGACTGTATTAAAAGCCTTTCTTTCTGCAGCGGTCTCCACGCCGTCTCATCTCCTGGTGGGAGGCGGGATGATCCGACTATCAGTGTGTTCTTAGTCACACTGTAAAACTGATTACCAACGGTGAGGAATTAAGGGAAATGTAGAATCCATAATTACAAGACTTTTATCTGCGAGCTCTTTCTCGTGCTGAGGGGAGTCCAGAAGAGAAATCTTTGTTTCAGACGACGCCTCCTGCAGCCACAGCTGGACACGCTGATCAAATGGAACATTCAATTAATGAAGCTTTTCACTGAAGGGCTGTTTTATCGCAGAGAAGACGACAACCTTCCAAAAAAGTGTCTGTAATGCAAATCAGCAGCAGAGTTATTGGATGAAAATGTCCAGTAGTTACAAGGTGAAACACAACAAATGATATTTCAAAGGAGTTTGTTTTTTTTTTGACAAAGAACAGAAACCTGAATGAAAGCAGATGCAGAGCTCTGTCCACTCCAAGCTGCTGTTTTGCAAAAACTCATTTGTAATTATCAATGACGTCCAGAGGGCCAGTCAGGAGAAACATCAATGCTCTATGGAAACAGAATAAATTTGACCACATTTGCTGAAAAAATATGGATCCAGATCAGTTTATCTTATTTATTAGTCATCATGCAGACTTCACAATGCAGAAATATCTTTACAGGAAAATAATTCCATCAAGAATCAATGTTTTGCCCATTTTGAGCATTAACTTCAGCACGCCTCGTGAACATCAGGATGTTTCAAGTGAAATTGAATGGAGACGTTTTGGTTTTACTTGACAATGTTTCCATAAATGATGTCTGTTTGCACGGAAACAACAAAAATGTCAAACATGCAGTTAGCATGCCAGGCCACTGGATGGAGCTGTGGGCTGTTATTGTGATGAAACTACACACGTGTGCAGAGAAACATACAATTTGAACCAAAACAATGGAAAAAAAACGGACATTCATACAGAGAGACGACCTAGTTGGATTGTTTTTATGTTTTTCAAGTCAAGCATTTAGATATTAACATGCACAGGATGGCAGCTGCTAGTTACTTTACCCATGTTTCATTAAAAATCTGTTTGGTTTTAATGTATTTTTTACAGGCCACATTCAGTACCTGCAGTTATCTTTATTTTTACAATTTTACCTTTAATAGAAAGCAAAGTTACACAGAAGTTGCAGTTCGGTCTCATGTCTGAAGATCAAGGCTGCAGCTTTTCGCCGTTACATAACCTTTCGGAAGCTTTTACTGCAGACGGGAGCAAAGCGGCGACGAAAGGAAGCCGGGAAGTCGGGAGCTGAGAAAATAAACATGAGGAGCAGAGCGGAGTACAAAGGGAGGGAGCGGCGCTCGCCGAGGCGGCTGCACCGACAACAAAGCGCCGCGGTGCCAAGGTGACACTGCAGCTCCGTCCCGCCGAGCCGTCCAACCTGTTGACGAGGCGCCAAATCGCAGCGCCGGGCTCCGTCCTCACACTGACAGATGTTGAAGAACTGCTCCACATGCCAAATCCTCCCTTTTTTTGTTATTTTCTCACCATGCCAGTCAGAGAGAGAGAGAGAGAGAGAGAGAGAGAGCTGTCTCACGCCAGCACACATCTCAAATACAATCTTACTTCGCAACAATCCCCAAAAGACAAAACCTCCTCAGACGGCTGAGACTAATCTATACACTTCACTGAATCACGTGGAGCATAAAACCGCAGTAAGGTCGACAGAAACGTGTTCAATACGTCTTCTTGTGATGTTTGCTCTGCCTCAGCCTCAAGAAGAGCTCTCAAGATGTCTGACGAGTTCCCACAACTTCAGTGTTTCCAACCTTTCCACCCCCTACCAGGGCCGACGGGTTCAACTCTGACAAGCTTCAATGAGAAGACACTTCTTATAAATTCACATCTGAAAAATTCACGATGTAGCAGCTTGATGGAACTGCGGCGTGAAGAAACACAAACCTGACAAAGTTTGGGGCGTTTTAAAACTCCAAGATGGCCGCCATGGAGCCGGAGAAGACTGCTGCTGTTTCAAGGCCTCATCCAGACATTACTGTCAAAAATTAATGTAGTGCACAGACTGAAAACTTAAAAAATATGAAGAGTCTAAAACCTCCTGACCTGGAATACATTACCCGGTCGCCGCGGAAGTCGGAGCATTTAGCGAACTTGAGCGTGACCGACTTGTTTTAATAGTCCGAACACACACGGCACGCTCGCACCTCGGCGGCCTTTTCAAATGTAATTAAGTCTGAAATTTATTCACTGACTTGAAGTATGAAGAAATATGTGGAAGGACGTGGAAGGTTGAACGTGGACGGGAAGATCGACCGACGATTCCCAGAAGACCCTGAGCCGGAGGTTACAGGTGGCTCAATGAGCTGAAACAGAGACGGCGAGGGAGTGCGTGCACGCGACCAGCGCGGCCTCGGATTATATAGAGCGAGGATTAACATCTCTGCAGCCGCAGGATCGGTGTGAAATTGCAGAGGTGTGCCACAGTCTGCGTCCTCCAGGGTGTGAAATCTTCAGATAGCAGGCGGGTTTCTGCCGCGGCGCCGCAGCGTCTCCTGCTCCGGCTTCGTCTTTCCCAGCTGTGAATGATGGCTTCTGTCTTCGCCCGTCATTGTTCGATTTGTCTTACTTACTTAGCCCCATCACTCTTAAGAGGAGGACAGCGCATGCACAAAAATACAGCACTCTTTTTGTGCTTTTACTTCAATGCCAAACAGAGAACGCTGGACGACTCCAGTCATCGCTTGTTCTTCATTTTGTTGCTAAATTATGAGTTTTCTGTTAGTTGTAACTTTAAATGAAAATACACACCCTCTATGTTTTCAAAACTAACACTGATCACACCAGATTGCTTTCAGAAATAATGTTATTTACACAAATCTGGACAAAAACCTGTTCATGAGTGTGCTAAACCTACAGGCAGCAGTGTATTGAGAAGCATTAAGCCATGCTGGCCAATCAAAATCCTTGAAAACAACAGCAATGAATGGCTGGAATTACTTCCTGTTCCTTGTACAATAATAGATTCATTGGTTTGAGCTGATATAGAAGTGGAGATTCTCGATGAAAGGTTTAAGTGAGAAAGATCATCACAACAAAACAAGTGATCCTCATCTGACTCAGAAGGCAATGACAGAATGAAGTGATGCAGATAAATGCGTCTGTCACCACAGAAATACTTTTTCTTCCATAACCTCATAAGTGACTGTCGGCACCAACATCAACCTCCTCAACTGAGAATCACAGCTCAGCTTAAACTCACACATATGGATTCCTCTGAAGGAGAAATGAGGAACATCTTTTGACACTTTTCTGAATATGACCCACAGTTGATCAAAGGAGTTTGTGATGTGGAAATATAAGTTTCCTCTTTATGTTGCATGAATGATTGCTGAGGAAAAAAAAAAAAAAAAAAAAAGCATGTGTTGGAAAATCCTTTGCCACAGAGTTGTAATCCATTTAAGTGTTCTCGTGTGCGATGAGCACTCACGCTCCCGGATCGGTAACTCAACTTGACTCTCGTGACTCATGGAGCTGTAAACTCCGTCCTGACAAGTGTACCTCTCAACTGGAACGTGGAGTATGGCTTGATCCAGCACAGAGACGCGTCCGGGATGAAAAACATCCATCTGCTCTTCAGTCACCAGAGGAAAATGTTCCACGAGGAGCAAACATGACTGGGTAAGTCCTGGTTATAGTTCGTTGATCAGTGAGCGCACGAGTTGGTGGTTTCACAATGAAAGCAGCAGCAACACCGACATGCTAACAACGTAGCTTGAGAGTCTCTTCTGTTTCCCTGAGAGCAGAAATGGTGAACGGGTAACTGATCAGCTCAGATTTAACAATGCAGAAACGTTGACAGTATGAGTTGACAGAGTACCAGTTAAGTCCATTAAAGTGAGTACCGTATTGGCCCGAATATAAGACAATGTTTTTTTCCAGAAATTGTATCCTCAAATTGGGGTCGTGTTATAATCACGGACTTACGGTAGTTGGTCAATACACATCCACACCGCTAGATGGAGCCAAAGTATCACTGACCAGAGAGCGAGTGGAGCGATGAAATGAGATCCAATGATCTGATGAAAAATGGCGGATCATCTGGAACAAAGGGGCTCCAACGCTGGACAACTGAGCAAACAACAGAGGAGAAGTTATGATACCAACTTTAAAGGTGCCTTAAGGAGTTTGCACGTTTTATGCGAAACAGCACCCCCTGCAGGCCTTGGGCGTAATGCAGCTTAGTGAAAAACTCGTCTCTGTGGCTCCCGTGCACGGAAGAGGGGAACTCCGTCTTCGCTCGTTTAGTAGTGCTCAAGTAAGATTTAAGTTTCTTTTCCCTGGTGGAGTCTGTGTGGAGCTGTGGCAGTGCCAGAAGCCAGTCTGTTCTTACTTTCTGGAAGATCCTGCTCAGTTGTTGCTCACTAAGCATCTGGCGGAGTAATGGCGGACAAAATGAAACCTAACCAGCCGGAGCGTGCATTACGTCATTCCTTTCAAATTCTCTCCAAAAAAATGCTGGTGCCGGACCGGCACTGCAGCTTTCAAGTGACAATTTAGCGCTGTTAGCGGTACTTGCAATGAATATGTCAGGGCACATTGTACACATCATTAAAAATGTGTAACATATTTATGGTGGAAAATAAGTATTTTAAAGGTTGTAAAACTCCTTAATGCACCTTTAAACTGATGGTGATCAACGCAGCAGAGTCATCAAACAACTGCCAAGCCGCCAGGAGATCTGGTGTAGCAGAGCCTCGTTCGATATTGGAGAGCACAGAAAAAAACGCCTACAGATGCTAACACTATGAGAAAAGCTTTCCGTGGTCCCAGGAGCGGACGCTTCAGAGAGACTGATAGAAGGGTGAGTCTCTGAAAAACGGAAAGACGGAATGCCCACCACCAGAGCCATGATTCAGTTAAAGGCACTGGAAAGATATTTACATCATTTATGCAGTTTTGACCCCTTGAGGCTTCTTATTTGTTGCTTATTGTTTCTTGTTTTGAGAAAGAGAATATATTTTTTATTCAAAACTGTAGTAATATTTTTTTAATTTTATATCTCGCGAAATGTTATCTCAAGTTGTGAGTTTTTGAGTTTATAGTAATTGTATAATAAAAAGTTGTTTTATGAGTGACCTTATTGTCTTCAGCTTTTTTTTTTTTTTCACAAAATGATCTTTAAAAAATAGGGGTCGTGTTATAATCGGAGTCGTCTTATATTCGGGCCAATATGGTAATTGGTTAATTTGGAGAAGAAATAAGGTCGATATGTGTCAGTCAACATTCGACGATATTCATCCATCCAAGCTGTTCAGTTTTATCCAGCTGATCCCAGCAGGACACACTCTGGACGGGTGACCATCCATCACTGCGAAAACACACACAGTGAACCTCAAAGTCACGTTTTTCTACTGTGAGGAAAAAAACAAAGAAAGAAAAGCTTCTTTTCCACTCTTCGACGTAAATCATAGTGGCAAGAGATTCAATTAGAAATAGATCAGATGAATAAAAAACTTCGGCAGTGACAGGTTGTGACTCTATTATTGGGATTTTGTGGCGTTTTCAGCAGCATTTTGTGAATTTTAGCAATAGCTGCCCAGTTGTCATGGAGATGTTTTCTTTGCCCTAAAGGGCAGACGAAGCGGGGCTGTCGGTTTCTCCATGACAACCTGGCGACCGGCAGACGCTGCAGGAGGTCCTGACACGGAGCTAACAGCCCAAAAAATACCTTTTTTTTTTTGTGCTGAACCGTTTTGGTCCCATCTGATTTACAGAAGCCTTGTTGGGCTCATCAGTGTGTGTGTCGGTTCACGAGGAGACACACACATGTCAGTCATGCCGTCTCTGACAGCAGGTGGGCGTCATCCGCCCTTCCAGCTGACTGCAGGTCTGCCGCCCGCCGCAGGAGAGCAGCCTGGGAAGTGGGTCGCCTTCACGCCGTCTGTCTCAGACACATATGCTCCGCCGGCGCCCCGTCTGGCCCGGGGAGCCTGACAGAGAACCACAGAGGCAGCGTGGAGGTTCGCAGGACGCCCTGGTAGTTGTTCCACACAGTCGACGTGTGTGTCGTGTTCGTTATGGCAGGATGTATGAAACGCTGAGTGGATGGGGTCTCAGAGTCCTCATCACACCGGTGAAGTGAAACACCGATCAGACACAGTGACGGCTAAGCAACCTGTCCAGAAGTGTGTTTCATCTATGGTCAGCTGGGACCGCACACCTCAGGACAGGATTAGGATAAAGCAGTAACGAAGATGGATGAATGGAGCGATGTCTGGGGTTGATGGTGTTTCTCATGTATTAAATTTGCTGAGAAACAGTCATTAACATTAAACCATGGGCCACATCCCCACATACCACTGAAGGAAAGTGTCCTTTCAAACCCGTCTCCTGGGACAGAGATGACATTTGTGCCTCACCGTGATCAAAGCTGCCCTTCATGATGGTGAGCAAGAGCATCCAGAGCATGCTGCTAAAGCAAAGTCAATAACCAGGTGATGGAGTGACACTGAGGCGCCCTGCTGGAAACAATCAAGGTAATTTCTGAGATGAAAAAAGCAACACACTCTCAGGATCAATGTGAGCACGCTCTGCTGGGAGCTCTGGTTTATCCACAACACGCTGGATTGGAAGTGACACTGCCGTCCGTCCTGAGACCATCTATTAGATCTGAACAAACGGCTGAGGAATCAATGGCAGGCAGCAACCTGGCAACACGTCTGACAACTCCTGGACGAGCTACTGCGGCGTGACACGGTGGCCTTGTACCTCCTGTTAATAACCTCCACACTCTGTTGTTAAGACCCTGGTTTCATTCACAACAACAACAAAAACACCGTAGAAAAAAATCAGTTCCAGGTCTGTGCAGAAGAGCTCTCTGCACTCCGTTGCCGTTTAAACCGACAACCAAAACGCAATGAAAGTTTAGCTTTTTCCACAATGTTTTCGTGTAAAATGGGGCCTGGAGATGAAGGAGTAAGGCCTCCCCGCCTGATGTGGGTCATTTCATGGCCTATTGACTCGCTTTAGTTTCCTCCAGGAACAGGAATCTTTTACGGGTCTGATATGAATCAGCGGCAAACAGCAGCAACGGTGCAGCAAATGAAACCAACGTGAAAACATCCTTGTTATCATTCAGGCTGTTTTTCTTCCACTTCCTCACAGCCATTACGTTTACATTACTGTGTGTGGATATTTGCCATTTGTTGAGCAGTTGTCTGGAAAGTCGTGCACTGGAGAAGGAAAGCTTTAAACAGGAATGCATGGAAGATTTTTTTCTTTTCTTTTTTCTGTTGTGTTTAATGAGGAGCTGTCAGGTCGATGTGGTGAATTAGACAATCGAGCACACATTTTGTCGAGAATCTGTTGAATAATGCACTGCTGCGGTTGGTGAGCGGAGAATATCCTGTTGTTATTGTCTCCACATGTGGTTTTGTTGTGTCACATTTCCAACCGCTCTGTGTGTTTATTGTTACCGTATGTGCCGAGCGCTGCCGAGAAAGCAGCCGAGCGGGGTCAAGAGGAGCCTCGCTGTGTCTGCTTCTTCATCGGGCGTCGCTGTGCGAGAAACGCGTCCAGTCCCGGCCTCGTACCTCATGAGTTGTTGAAATTGCCGCCGCCCCCACCCCGTTAGCGCGGTGCTGGGTATATATCTGTTAAATTAAGGAGTGCAGTCATAATTCTCCTAAAGCCATGCATCCCCTGCTGCACTCTGATGGAGTGTTCCACCTCTGTAGGAAAAGTAATCTATTAAATCCCATCAAACAGAGCTTCAAAAATGGAAACTATTTCCAGAATGTTCCTCGCAGCAGGCTGCCGACAGTGACGCTCTCCAGCCTCGTCCTCCTTTGGTTCCTATTTTACAGTCTGTCAAACGCCGCAGTCTGGAATCTGCATTGAGGTTATTGACCAGGAAAAACAGAGAAAACTGACAAGAGGACCTGGATTCCGTCCTACAGCCACTCGTTGTCATTTCCAAAAGAAACCTCCTGAAGCACATCTGTTTGGAGTGAGTTTGTAAAAACACGCATGAAGCAGCAGCTGTAGGAGTTTTCTGGACATTTCACTGTGTTTAGGATCATTAACATTGACTTTATGTTGGGATCATAGCCATTTTCAGCAGTAATTGTTTGTTTTTTGCAACAATAGACATTTTCAAAAGATGAATCTGGACTTTATGTCGTCCCTGAACTGAAATGTTTGACACCCCTGATCTCAGGTTTCACTTTAAATTCTGTTGTTTCTTAAAACGCGGTGCTGTGCAAAAAGACTGCGATAGTTTCTTTCTGTCACTTGTTCAAATGTCTAAGTACATTAAGGTCAGCATTTGGTGTGAGGAGCTTTTGAAAGAACTTGAAAGTTGGTTTGAAAACATATTGGAATCCGAAACATAGATCTTCTGTAGATCTTATATTCTGGATTAGATCCTTCATTACCTGATTGGAAAGTAGCATTATATCACACCCAGCTGATCGATTTCACAGGACTGGATATTAGAAGCAGGATTGATCATCCACAACTCCCCAGGTGTCCAAAAACTGGACTCTCAGAGACACTTTAAAGACACTGGATTAACAACGTCTGAGTTTTCAGCCAAACACAGCAGTGCAACCCAGGTCTCTCCTCAAGAAACCAGCGGCGGCTAAAACACAGCCAGATGTGAGTGTTGGAGGTACCGTTCTCTCTTCGACCAGGACAAAACTCGTCCTCAGGCCAGCTGGCAGCCGCGTCGGGGGGGAGGAGGGGTTCAGTTTAGTCTCAATACCCAGTTTTCAGTGGAGGATCTGTTAACAAGCGGCTCTCAGGATTCTGCTGCAGCGAGTGGTTTTATGTCTGATTCAGAAACAGCAGGGCTCAGTTGGTAACCTGTATGGTCACATCATGTACAGGATCACGTGGTCAATAGGTGTGTGTGAAGTCAGGACCTCGAGGTCCACACAGGCAGACGACGGAAATAATGCTGAGAGTCGGCCGACGTGACGCAGAGGCTAAATTAGAAAATCACATCCAATTAACACATCGAGCAGAGGCGTGGGCTGCCCCCGGGTACGAGGGCAATGAGATTAAAATGAGCATAACGCAGAATGGAGAGGAAACAGAAAACAGTGAGTCTGAGCACATCTGCTGAGGAGAACAACTGAGCTCCTTAACATGTTCTGCCTGAGGGAAAACTGCACTTCCACTCTTTTTTATTACTGTTTCCCTGTTTTATCTTTGGAAGTCTCACTCTTATTGAAAGCTATCGACCTCTCGCAGATTAAAAAAATGAAGTTCTGGCAGACGCTCAGCTTCTCTGAGGCTTTTCCTAACATGAGCAGACCTGACACCCGTTTTCAGGACGCTCTACCGTCCTGAGCCTTCAACTTCAGAAATAAGCAGGACTCATTTCTAGCATTACCTCAAGCAAAGCAGGCCTTAATCTCTCCATTATTTACAGAAAGGGATTTCCGTACCATAATGGACGAGCCAAGGCCGGCCAAATCATGGACTGGCTTTTTAGCGGAACCACAAACTGAGTGTAAATCTCCGGCAGGAGTCCGCGTACTTCTCTTCACTTGCTTCCTAAATAAGCAGGTATAGAAACCCAGACGGGCAGAGAAAATTACACAGTGGAAAAAGGTTTTTCATTACATTTAAAAGCAAATCATTTACAACCACCAAACCTTTGTTTTCATCATCTTGCCCACTGGATTTAAATTTAAACAGGAGTGAACTGACTCGCACCGTCCCCGAAGAAAAATGACTTTCAGCGTGCAGATTCTCGGTTCAAAAGATTGATTGCGCGATGCAAACGGACTCAAAAAGACACAAGAGAATCTCTTCCAGCTTTGAAATGCTTGGTCAGGTACTATATTTTAAACAACCCCTAAGCTTAGATCAGGGGCCACATAAGGTACAACAGAGCTAAATAACCTTTATATTGAAACTTTAAAGTTTGCATCTGCTGTGGTGTTGAGAATAACTTACACAGAAGTTTACGTTTTTGCCAAATGTTTCTCAATTATTACTGAAAATGACTTCAGTTCCAACATAAATTCAGCTTTCATGAAACCTTTTGGTGCAAAATTCATTGAAATGTTAAAAAACACCTCCCATACCTGCTGTGTTTTGCAGCTTTCTGCAGGCATGTTTTTATAGTCTTCGATGCTAACGCTAGTCTGAGGGCACAGAGACTCATGCTAGCTGCCTCAGTGCTGCTATATCTTACGAAAGCTGTGTTAAAAACTCAATAGTTTCATTGAAATATGCTCGGTGGGTTCGTGAGGCTCGGATTGGAGGAGCAGCTCTTCAGAAACGTGGAGTTTTCACTGAGCACTGCTAAAAAGTGACACTTCGGAAGCCATTTTCAAAAAGTTGCGTTTTTAGTGGCTCAGATTGCAGTTTTCACGTAAGCAGACAAACATAAAACAATTTAAAGTTCCCATTTTCACCAGACATGTGAACGGAGCCTCAGATGAATCCATAAAAAGCTGGACTTCCAACGTTCTCTCGACTGATTCATTTTCCATGATAAATTAGAACAGCCTCACTCCGGTGCCGTCCAACGTGACATGTTGTCGGCCGGGTGCAGAGGCAGCAAACAAGCCCTCGGCCAAGACGTCCAGAAATATCACCAGAATTAAGGACAAGAAACATACTTTCTTCCAGACGGCTTGTTGATCCGACGGGGCGAGGAGCGTTTTCATCCGAGGCCAGGCTCCGGTCCCTGTGATCAGTCGGCCGTGTTGCTCGGGAGACGCTCATTATGTGGTTGTGTGCAGGCCTTGTTTGTTGTGACCTTGGAGGCTCGTACCATGGTGCAATGTGGCCTGCGTGAAACGAGACGACTGACCACAGGAGCCGCCCCGGGAGAGAAAATGAAGCCGCCCGACGCTGTCGGGCCGCCGCGCTTCCTCCGGCAAACCTTCACACTTCACACACTGTCTTCATCATCTTCTCCACATCAGTTCCTGAACCATTAAGTTTGTGTTTGCTTGCGATACACAAGCTTCGACCAAGCGTGTGTGTGTGTGTAGTCAGCATTGTTAAATCCATACATGAACCCGCACATTTCCTTCTCGCAGGCAAAACAAGCAATCATGGCTTGGAAGAGGGCGGCCGCTGAAATTCAAAGTCAGACCAGAAGAAGTCCATCAATCTGCGGGCCGAGGCACTATGTTTAGCTCGTCCACCTGGAGCCAAGCGGACGGCCGAGGAAACGGACCCACGCCACTGTCCAGAGGCCGTGTTCCAAATGAAAACAGACCCTCGTTTTAGGGAGAAAAGAAAGTTACCCCGATAGGACGGGTCTCTGGCCTCCACTGCTCGCAGCGAAACACGCCGAATCAGAATTAGAGTCGTCCTTCAGCTGTCAGAAGAGACGGAGCATTTCTCAACCCTCCACCTGAATTTCTGCAGGTCTATAGGGTTCATATACGATCCGCGACATGACAGGAGGGAAAAAACTGAAAGGGCTTCTTCATTTATTCTTTTACTTCTTTACGTTTAACATTTAATGGAAGTGAAGCAGTTCTTCAAACAGACGGATCATTGATGGACTCACACTGGCCACAATGATTCCATCTACACACAGTCACTTAACAGTCGTCTGCATACACTCGAACCACTTCGCCTCACGAAGCATCCTATTTCCTGGTAATAATACCAAAATCTATAGAAGAAATGTGACGCTCAGTCGATGTGACAAACATACTGCCTATTGTAATGAAATTACCAGTCAGAGTGTAACAAGCGACAACAGCTTTGTTTGTATGACTCTGTTTCAGAGTTTGAACCCGGGAGAAGAATAAACTCTTGTTAATGTGCAGGGATTGCTCACTGTGTTTGCTTAATAACTGGTTTTGGCACGGTGACAGTAAACACCGAGCAGAAACATCTGCCTTTTACAGAATCTTCCCTCATTAAATGCTGCTGTCATGAGAAGTAAATATTGTTTTTTTTTTCTTTTTTCTGTGTAACAGATGTTGTAGCATTACTACTTCTTTCCATAGCACTTAGAAGCATTTATAATCAAATTGATTTAACCGCTTTAAAGCCCTCTGAGGAGAATCCACTGCTGAAAAAGTAAGAATCTCAGCGTAAACAATATTTAATCACTTAGGTGACGGCGGAAGAGATTAATCCTGATTCAGTGGAAATGAAAGCCACTTCAGACTGGACAAAACACATGAGCGCAACAAACTGCAGAATCAGTGCTGGACTGTGGAGTCAGCCGAATATCCTGGTGGAGGGCTGCGAGGTCGAAGAAAACAGAAAATGTGACATGTAGAGAAGATCCAGGTGCAAAAAACTTTTTTTTTTTTTTTTTTTATGTTTTTTGGCTGGAGTATATTTCACAACATTCCATCCTGGGAACCGTTTTCAAGAAGTTCTACAATTCTACAATTTCATTTAGCAGACGCTTTTGTCCAAAGCGACGTACAACACAAGCAAGAATTCAGACATAAGAAAGACACCTTCAGTAAGTGCTTCAACTGCTTCAAGAGCGACAGGTCAGAGAAATTGCCATCAAGTTGCAGAAAAAGTGCCAACTACCCCACCCCCCCCTGTTTTTGTTGTTGTTGTTTCTTTCCAGTAGCTCTTAGCGCTGTTGCCGTGTAAACGTACACACAAAACGCAATGAAAGTTGAGCATTTTAACTTGAAAACAAGGCCCCATTAGCTATTTCACTCGACGCAGAGCGGGCCACAAATCTGTTGCTAGACGGGCAAATTAAACAAGCCAACCGCAGATTAGGGGGATTAATGATCTGCTCTTGAATTTCGCCGCTTACCAGCAGCACCCGGAGGACATAACTTGCACGATTTAATGCACCGATGGCATGAATGCAGCACTGAGCCCGCCGTGTGGCGGCGGCGGTGGCGGCGCAAGGCTCGTGTCTCACCAGCAGGCCCGAGGCGCCGCGGCCCGAGCTGCTGTGATAATCCTGTTATCTGCTTGTAAAGGTGCAGGGCGAGGTGGGGGGGGGGGGGGGGGTCAACCGGGCTGAATGCTGATGATGCAGACGCCGCCGCAGCTGCAGAACCCATCTGGGTCTCCGTCCGGACACGCCCACGCGCACACAGGTGCGTTCCCGCCGCTTCACAAAGAAACCCGCTCCTAAAGCGGGAACGCCGCTACAAACAGGCGTGCCGTGAACTGCGGATGCATAATGCATGAAAGATGTAGCGGCGGCGTGCGCATGCTAAGGAGGAGAACAAAAGCCGCTTCATGCAAAAAAATGAAATCAGCAAACAGCGGAGCGGAGCCGAGCGCTCCGCTCTCGCTCTCACTGTGAAGTCAAGTGTTTCCCTTTGTAGCTGCAGCGCTGCCACCATTACCGCCGCCAACTGCACTCCACAAGTTTTGAGAAAAATACAGCGTTTTTCTTCAAAAAAGTAGTTTAAGTGGAGGTACAGCGTGCCACGTCATCGATGTGTCTCGATCGCTCTATTGACTACATCTCGATGTGTTACAAGTCGCATTTTCTCACTTTGACTACTACGGCCGCAGAGCAGGAGAGATGATTACCATTTATATAGCCGGCGGCGAGGGTTTGGGCGGACGGATCCCTGATTCTCGGGGTGTTGCTCCTCATGCGGGGATAATGGGATTCCATTTCAACACCTCGCAGCCTGTTTGTGGCCTTGTTGCCTTTTACGACACGGTGATATTTCAGCGAGCCGGACTCCGGCGGCGGAGAGGGTTTCAGCAGGGCTTTATGGCAGAACGTGGACGTGCGCACGCCGGAGCGTGCCAACACATTTGACTGGAACGCGGTGTGATTTAACGCCGGGCCCTTAGGAAAGTAATGGAGCCTGATTCTGATCCGCAGTCGCCACTCGGAGCAGGAACAAGTTTCTGTGGCCGTGGAACATATTTCCGAGTCAGAGTTGGTGATCACACCATCCAGCCGTGATGCTGCCATGACAGCCACCTGGCTGCTATCGAACTCGCCTCAAAGCCATGCTCTCAGCGAGAGTTTGTTAAAAAAAACAACAAATGTAATGTAATAATGTAACAGCAATAAAAGAAGTTTTGTAACATTTCGTTGTATTTTATACCGGAAGGTTTCATAACATTACTTTTATGTTGAGATTTTAATACATTTCTTTTCCTTTTGTTTGATTTTGGCAAAAATATGGAGATTTTCATCACATATACTCTGAGCCACAGTGAAGAAAAACCTTAAATTTTAAATTTAAATGTTACTATGGCACTGTTTTCTTGCCCACTGATTGAAATGTGTATAGCCTCTGAACTACAGTGTGTTTAAAATTAGATTAATCGCTGTTCAAATTCATGAAAGCATGCATTTAAAAAAAATACATATATTGTTTGAAGCCTTTCCTGAGGGTATTTTTGCCTTTGTCCACCAAATTCTAATAACAGCATTCTTTGGCTTGGTGATCTGTGGCACATTTTAAGAAATCTTTCCTGAGAGACTAAACTTTGATTTGCGTCCATTGGAATCAGAATCTGTCAGTACTGCAGGCATAAACCAAAAATTTAAACAAAAAAATAAAAAAAACCTCAATGAACTTAAGACAAGGCTCTCAAAGAAATTCTAAAAAGTTTCCGTTGCTTCCTTCCTTCCAGCTGCTTGCATTTTGTGATAAAACACAGAACTAACAGGCTCAAGGCTTCTATTCCTGCTTCCACTGGACTTTTAGAAAAAAACATTGAGTGAGTTCTTCTAGTTGGTCCTTTGGGATAGTAACGATTATCCTAAAATACTTCAAGTTTACAAAAAGCTCTGTTTTAATGAAGCCCGTTGCTTTTAAAGTGTCATTGGCCTTAAGACGCTTTAATCGTCTCCTAAAAAAGAGATTTTTCATAAACACAAAGGGATCCTTTGTGTTAATCCAGCTGGGTGCTGCAGACTGTACTGATTTAGTTTTGGCTCTCAGAGGAGAACAAGGTCTCTGATTCAGGAGTTCATTCAGGTTTTCCGCAAATATCAGAGGCATTTCTTAGAGAATGTACCGAGAAACAGGCCAGTCGAAAGGAACACAAAGAGGAGTCATTGAACGCAACACGAGAACCATGAAGAAGTAGACTATCAACACACCGGTCGAATCACGCACCGAACTCCGACAGCTGCTGTCTGAAAATAAGACAATTCTGAAGAATGGATGCAACAAAATCAAAAAGCTTCAATAAATCCAGACATTCTATTCTTATAAATCAACACACGCTGCCGCCATCGTCCTCCCTGACTCGGGTTTTGCACCGTCGCCCAGCTCTCTGAGGCTTCGCTCCATCACTCCGTCTCTTAGCCGTCTTTCCTTGAACGCCACACGTGTGATACTGTCCTGTTTGACGTGCTTCCTCTGACTGTACGCAGCGGTTTCAACCCACTAATTCTTCTTGGAAAGAGCCACTGTTGAGCTTCGTGTTACGCTCCGGGTTTGGATGGAGGACGTCTCCTCGGATGTTACCACACTGTTACCGACAGAATCGAAATGCTGACAGATTTATACGAAGATGAGTCGATCAGCCAGAATTCTTTTTTTTTCTTTTCCTTCTCTGGCTGCTGGAGCCTTTTGTAAAACATGATGTGCATGTTCTGCTAGAATATGTTCAACTTTATCCCAAAATCCCAGCAGCTGGAAACTCTGCCAGAAAATACTGTTTTACCCTGAGGTGAGGAGTCTCAGAGATGTGCTCAACAAATGGACTTCTTTACATTCATCTCTTCCAGATCCGAGTGCTACACGCAGTGATGGAAGGCTTTATATAAAGGATAGAGAGTCCCTTTGATTATTATAATAATAATTAAGATTATTATTATTATTGATGGAACAAGGGTGAAACTTAAGGTTCTGTTCACTTCCCTCGAGCCTGGTGATAAAAGATGGTTCAAAGTTCCTTCAAGAAGGAAGAAAGATGAAGCATTTAGAACAAAATAAGGATAGTTTCATCCCCTACTGAGCATAAATTAGAGAGAATGTTACAATGATTGACAGAACAGAACTGAAATGAGTTTGAAAAGACGGAAAAGAAGGAAATGATTGACAGATGGCGACCGTTGTTTTTCAAGACTAAACAGTACGATGACCAAAGACATCTGATCTGGATCTTCAGTATCTTAGGAAGTACTTTCAAGCTTACATATTTTCAAATGTAATACCTCCACAGTCAGACAGGATCATAATGACTTCAGTTTGTTTATAAGTATTTTGCTTTCTTCTTTAAAACACGCCTCTGACAGGCTGGGACAGTCTTCCATCTTCATCTAAAACGTCTGAAAATGTTTCTGATGAAGATGGAAGAAAACTGTCGAAAAACCAAAAACAAAATACTTTCACATTTCTACATTCCATTCTGGCTCATTGTACATAAACACAGAAGGAAAGCTTTAGTCAAATAGTTATTAAAAGCTATCAAGTATAACTTGACTTCGCTTCCTGCATTTTTAACAAATCCTGCAGACAGAGGAATTATTTAATGTTTAAAGAGGGAAATCTGCTTGCTGTGAAAGGTTGGTGTCAAGTTATTTCCAGTCTGCTAACAGTGTTTTTGAGCGAAAGCATCCCTGATTTTAACTTTCATTCCATCTCTGCTCTTTATCATCACCATTCGCCTGGATTTCTCCCCATGTGGCTGAAAAAAAGCCCATTAAGTATCGGTTCTGTTAACTGTTCTGGTATAAACTCATCAGATTCAAAGGTTCCTAAGAGTAAACATACCCATCGTGCATTTTGGTATATTTAATGGAGGCACATCAGTGTTTCAGGCCCTCCAAGGTCGCCGCCACAGCTTTCCAAGTGAGTGACGGTTCAACACAAAAACACAACTGAAAGCATCAGAGCAGATTTTAACTTTAAGTGTCTGACAAACTGAATAACCAAGGTTTTTACAGGAGTTCAGTCTTAATTAAGGTCGACAGGCTTTTAATGGAGATGCTGGAGACGACTAAGAGAGATGAACCCACATTTTAATCAAGACCTACAATCACAAGAGAAAACCTGTTTCAGAAAAGTTTCCTTTGATATGACGGTTTAATAAACGTAGTTTTGGATTTTGGACCTTAGGTGCTGTTTGCTTGAATGAGTGTTTTTCATTGTCTCCACGCAAAGTGAAATCAAACTGCCTGAGTTTCCCATTTCCACATCTCTCACAATCAAACATCGGCTTCTGAGGACGTATGGATCACAGCGAATCACCAGCATGTGAAGGTAAATTATTCAGCCAACATATGCTTTCAGCACATGCCACGGCTGCCTCTGCACGGGCACCGGCGCTGCACAACGGAACGCAGTGAATTCCAGTAATACAAACCAACGCGGTGTTAAATTATTCACTCGTCTTCCAGCATCCAGCTCCCCACAGCTACAAAACAGTCCGTCACGTGCGAGAGTCCGCGGGGGGCGAGCCAGTTAATTCTAACGGAGCTCGGCGATCGCCGTCCCCCGCTGGGCCGGCGCCGACGTATGGTGGAAGCATGAAAGACGTGCCGATGGAACAGGCTTGTTTTGAGGGGGGCGAACGAGCTGAGAAGTGAAGATAAAGCCGGGAGATAGCGGAGGGAAACGCTCACAGGTGATTGGCTGTTGGACGGGTTTTCATGAGACGCCTCGGCAACACATCGCCGAGTTTTCAGTCCGGTCGTAATCACTGAAAACGAGAAGCAGCGTTCATCTGAGGGAAGAGTGATCACAAGGGGGAGGAGACGAGAGGACCGAGAAGATGGTGTGGGAGGAGGAGAAGATAAAGACTCCCGAGATGATGGAACGCAGCGCTTTACTCCGGCAGACGTTGGACGCAGATCCTGGGCAGGATTTCTAGCTCCTCTGGGTCACTGCAAACCGGGGACACAGCTCTCTGAGAGCTCAGAACCTCCTTCTAAAGAAAACATCTTTGATCCTGAAGCCTCCCTGGACTCGTCAGCCCGTCCACGGTGGTCAGGCGTGGGCGTGAAAAGAAATCCTGAGATAGTGTGGAGTGTTAATCTCATCTGGGTGAACACTGCAGGGAGACTTCAGGAAAGAATATTAACACGGTTTGACTGTTCAGAGTCACAGTGGCTGCATGGTGGAAGTCTCCCACTTTACCTGGAATGCCCCTCACTCCAGCAGAGCGATAAACATCCACTTTGAGCTGAAATATCGGGATTTCACCCTGGATGGTCTGACATTTATCCAGAGACGGTGTGAACCAGAAGTTTAAATTTGACAGGGGTTTAACGGTAAAAGACGGAAAGTCAAAGGGACAGAAGACAGCCTGCACCTGCAATGAGCAAACCTGGCTGCAGGACAACACATGAACAGTTTGTAGTGAAAAAAATACCTCAAAAAACAAGTTTTCACTGTTTTCACTCTTTCACTGAATGAAACTTAAATTTTCCAACAGGCATCCTTCATTAAACTACTAATACAAATTTCTATTCTGTGACCAGCTGGTTGCAAAGAATGTCCACATACTGACCACTGTTTCTGTTTTATAGCGCTCAAGACAGTCTGTGATGTTCAGAAAGAGAAGTAACCAGTCATGGCCGAGTCGCCACGGCACACACCTCAGTAACAACAGAACCTGAACTCCTCAGAAGCCCTTCAGGCTCACTGAGCTCCTCCTCGCAGAACAAACGTCCTCCAACCAAAGTGGCTGCTAATGTCAGCTCATTGAATTCCCACAGCAGATGAATATTGGATGTAGTTTTTTTTTTTTCTCTTAGTTCTAGTCTCATCTTCAGATTATTTCATTTTGTAGACACATCTTACAAACCGTCATTTTGGTAATTGACGATTTTATTTGAATGTATTCTGTTAGATTCATGGTGAGCATACGCAGTAAAGACACACATCCTTCCAGTTTGTGAAGGGATCTTTGTTTACTACGTTTCCTGCAGAGCTCTTCGTGCACCCAGCGCTCATCACAAATCCAAGGGCAGGGACGCACACTCGCTCCCGTGCCTTTTGAGAAGGGAAGGAAATGTTGTTGCCTGGCAGCGTGAGCAGCAACACGTCCCTGTGCGGCTCTAAAGAATGAAAAAAGAAAAGGAGAGGCGCTCTCCCGGATGGCACTCAGGTCTAAAAGGAGAAAAAATAATAAAGTACAATCATCTTTTTTATGAGATCCTAATAGTGCTACAAATGTCAGAGCTGATATATCGCGGTGCGTTCGCTGCTCGGATGTTTCCCGGGCTTCGCCTGGACAATCATTACGCTTATCAAAGGCACTTCATTAGAGGAATCAGGTCAGACGTGTGTGTGTGTGTGTGTGTGTGTGTGTGTTTGTGTGCATCTCCACCTGCCTTCCAGAGTGTGTTTCATCTCGGCCTGCATGCAGGTGGCCAGGCGGACACGGAAATAGTTCTCATCAGAGTGTTCCTGTTCCTGCAGCAGGTGCTCCTTCATCCAGCGAGAAAACAAGCATCCCAGGAGGAAACGCCGCAGAATCTTCTGGTGACGACGTTGAAAATCTCAACATCTTTCAAATTTATGGCTGCGTTCATAGATTGAGATTGAGCTTTAAATCAGAGGGAGAGGTCGTTCTCATTTATTGCCACATCTCATAATGACACCAGTACCAAAGATAAGTGAATCACACTTCAATGACAACGACCCAAATAAAAGTTATGGAAATCGTAAATTCGAGAGAAAAGTGTGTTTCACTGGTTTATGCCAATAGTCTTCTGGAAGTTAAACTTCCACCCCAGGAACACCAGTTTGCTCAGTATATTACACTGCATTCACAAAGGGGATGCAGAAGTTTGGGCATCAAGAAACGAGTCTGTCCGAACAAAACCACAGAAAATGCCGGAGTGTGTCTGCCCGGCCTGGAGCGGCACGACATCAACGCCAAAACACACACAATGGTGAACGCTCGCTAGCTTTCACGCACTTTTCAGATAATATAAAGACTTCAGAAAGTCGCTGCTTCTCCTGATTTCCAGTTCAGCTGATTTCTATTTCACCAGTCTTACCTGTGTTTAAGTTTAACTTAACAGCCGCCTGCCAGGAACGTCCCTGGCTTGTACAGATTCACGGTGTTCTGCTGAATAAATCCAAGCCGCTGCTTTATCAGCCCAACACACTGCAAGCCGTACGAACTCTGCCCGGCACCTGAATTCTCTCAGATAAATCCAGCTCCGCTGAGGTGGCGGTGCGGACTGAAAACCCTCGTCTCCTGCTCTCCTGATTATCAAACCTATTCTGCAGCAGAGTGGGAGACCGCTGCAGCCGAGAAAAAAAAACTATTTGTCTCATTTTTAAGGGTATTATTTCTCTCCGATCCCCAAAGGGGGAAAAACATAAAATGCATCTCAAACAGAGAGTAAATATGTATTCCCAGGGGGAGGAGGGGGGGTTGGGGTGGGCCCTGCCCGCCGCCACGCCACACGAGCCCAGATGAAAGACGAGAGGCGCTGAGGGGGGAGCGGCGGCTCCACCTTTCCCCCCCTCGTCTTTATAAATAGCTATTAGGAGATATGGAGCAGAGGAGCTGCTGGGAATTCAGACAACAGCGGCAATTGGACCAACACGCTCTCCTTTTTGTACGGAGGAACAACAAACCCAGCGATAAACAAACTTTCATCCTTCGCTTTAGACGTACGTGAAGCCAGGAAACAGCTGTGGAGGAGGGGCGTGTGCAGCAGGAGCCTACCTTTTTCTGGTCCTCCAGCTTTTGACTCGTCGACTTCTTGCCATGCTTGCTGGCTTCCGGTACATCCATCCCTGGTCCAAACACAGAGTAACTCCAGAGGGAAACTTACAGGAAGCAAAAAAAAGTAGAAGAGTATCCAGGCGGCTACAGCTTGCCGACGGGGGCCTGCGTCCGGCTCGCGCCGTCACCCGGACACAGGTGATCCATCGCAGGGGCTAAAAAAAGTCTCGGAATGGCTTCAGATAGGGGGTAAACTCCAAAAAGGTAGCAAAAGGCTACCAAGACAGGGTCATCATGGCGAAAACAACACGGAGGAAGCTGCTGGAAGTTCAGGTTTCACATGGAGATAACGGAGATCCAAGCTCCTTCAGAGGGGAAGTCCGGACGGCGACACGCAGACGTCCCACCACATCTGGAGAGAGACAGCAGACAGAAGACATGACGCAACTCACATGCACAAAAAATAACAGTCAAAATTGGAGAAGCCCAATTTTAGCCTCGCAATTAATGCAAAAGCTTTCTGCCTCTCCGAAAAGTCAATATTCCCTTTGGTGCAGCACTGTACAAATGTCGGAGGGATCTGCATATCAAAGTGAATGTTGCCATGGCGCTCAGAGAGGAAGAGCGTAGGAGAAGCCTCGACTACAAGCTCCTTCCTTATTGTTGTCTTTTCTTCTTCTTCTAATCCAATTTCATGCCAAAAAAGAAAACAAGGGAAGGACTGAGTCACGCTGAGGTCGGGTAAACTAGCTCTGTGTGACGGGTCCAAGCATGGAGAGACGACCACACGACGAGCAGCTGGCTCATCGGGGTGCCGGTTCTCTTTTCAGTTGTTGTACAGCTGTGACATGGACCTGACCCCGTCACACTCAGGATTTTCTAAAATAATTTTTGAGCCGCTCATGAAAATGAGACCTACTTTTCCATCCATAATAAAAAATACATAATCACCACTTAAAAATGTATAGTCAATTGCAAAGCTGCATTCTGTGGGAAAACTTCCACACCAGCACACTGTGTCTGTGGAGAAACTGACTGGACCGATTTGGTGTTTTGGCTGCAAAATTATCCAAAAATGTGCAGTGAACGAGTGCTTCTGCTCATTTTTCCACGATAACTAACTTTGTGAATCTGGCAGCTGTTGGGTTTCTGACATGATGAGGAGCTCATGCTCATAATTCTGACACACTGCTGAATCTCAACTTTTAATGGACGGTTGTGCTGCAGAAAAACTGACTGCAGTGGTGATTTATTTGTGCATGTAGAGCTCCAACTGGTCGTTTGTTCATTTTCAAGATGTAAATGAGATCTAATGAGAAAGGATACATGCAGAAATCTATCAAAATTCTTGCTTCACCAGGTAATCAGAGGTTTAAAGTTGACCTATCCTCTTTATTAAAAAAACACATTACTATAATATACACAACATTTTATAATGTAAGCACTGTCAACACTGAGGGATCTGTCACGTTTATTAATTCACTCACAGACAACAGGAAGCACTGCCTGAACGCCACTGGGAGGAATGTTGGGTTCAACATTTGAACCCAACGTTGCTCCAGATGTTTGATTCAGCAGCGTTGGGTTCGACGGACGTAACAAGAGCAGCTTTAAAAAGTGAAATTAAGTCCTATCTGAAGACAAACGGACATGTGAGAAGCCCATTTTCAAAACCTTGCATTTTCAGGGGCTCCGAGCACTGTTGTCATGGAAACAAACATCTAAAACGCAGCCAAAGTTTCCATTTTCACTTGATGCCGACGTTGTTTTGTGTCTTCCTCAGCCTGCGCTTCCCATCTTTACCCATCACATGGACCCACTGATCACACCGTCAATGACTTGTACTCCACACGGTGATTTTTGGAAGTGGTGGCATAAATGTCAGGAGAGGAGGTTTAAAGACAACAGTTTGTAGCTCAAATCCAACGGTCATGGGTCCATGAGCAAACACCATAACCCCCGGCTGCTCCAGCTGCATCAAGAAGGTTATCCTTCATGTTAAAAACAATCAATCGAAACTCATCAAATATCTAAAAATATCTATGCATGGTAAATTGATTCGGTTATTTTTGCAGGAAACAAGGAAAAAAGTTTTCTTCAGTTTATCTGACAACTAGAAAAGTTCGGCTCTGTCAGTCATGTAAAAAAAAAAATTCCACCTCATATTTCTGCTGCAAACTGTTACGGTTCAATAGTCTGAAGGTGAAACGCAGAAAGAAGAAGACGAGCGCGCCCGAACAAACTCCAAACAGACTTTCTGCACACCGGAGTGTGATTGCACTGTCACTAAAATCAATATTCTCTGCACTCCAATCCGCCGCCGTCCGTCCACTGAAGCTGTCCAATCAAGCGCTCCACTAATCCCTCAAAGCGAGACAAGGCGTCACAGAAAACCGCCTCCCGGGCCCGACACCTCGAGGCCATTAGAGAGCGCCGCCGCCGCCGCCCGATCTTAACACTAAACACTTAACCAGCGGCAGAGCGCCGTTCCACTGCAGCCCTGCCAGTCACTTAAGGCCAATCATGTCAAGTGCCGCTCGCTCTCCACGGCGGCTTGGGGGACGTCGCCGGGCGAGGACCGCAGGAGCGGATTTTCCGCCGGAGCTTGTGGCATTACCTGCGAACTATAAGCTCCATTTCCAGGTACCGCGGGGAACGCCACTCCATTAGGCTGTGTCAGCCTCAAACAAGAGAGAAAATATCCTACACCAGGTGATGAGACAGATTAAGCCGACGCTCTCCTCAGAGCAGGAACATGAAAGGAAGACCGGGTGGAAGCAATAACACCGTCCCAGAAACGCTAAACTTGCTAAAAACACAGTTGTATTGCTCCAAGACTTCCCCATTTCCCTCAGCAGTGGAATTACATGAGGGGCTTTCTAATCTCATGCATACTGTATGAGTGCTAATTTGCTGCTTCTTTTTTTTTTGGTTCTTGCACATTGCAAAGGGAACAATGGAAGCAGACGAGGAGCTCGCCGTCACACACTCAACGCTTTGACCTCTCCTGAAACTGTCCAGAAGAGCTAAAAGGAAACATTTAGAGTGGAAATTAGCTTAAAAAAGGAAAAAAGAAATCAGTCTGTTGATGGTTGATGAGAGATTCCAATATGAAAAACCCATCTGGTTTCTGAGTGTGCAGCGCAGCTTTTCCACACACACTCTCTCTGACTTGTGGCAGCAGTAAAAGCGCAGGTGTTGCTCATAACGGCGGCTCTGCTCCAGTTTCCCGGTAAGTTATGTCAGAGCGACAGCACACACAACACTCTGGCAAAAAACAAAACACCAAGCGGCCCGATGGAATAGAACAGGAGTCATTCTCAACTGGATGTTTCCTTCAAGTTACTTCAAGTTTTAAAATACCAGTAAATTTTCCTCTTGAATGTTGGAATTTCGCTCTTTGTCCACAAACGAGACTGAAGTGTTTCTCATCTCAGCAAACAGTGAAGTGATTCCCCTTTAGCTTTAATAATGTCTTTACTGCTGATAAACCCAGGATGATATATCTCCAGTAAAGCGATTCCGTTCCTCCCAACATGTTTAATCATTCAGCAAAGGAGAGTTGATCTGAGGAAAGTGTTCGCTGCTGATGAAAAGAGCCATGATTTACAAAACAGCCACCGAAACACTCGGAAACAGATAAATCTCCGTTTCTCTGGCAAATGTGTTCCTATATTTATTGTTTTTGGGGGAATATTAACGAGAGCTTTAATCCCCTTTGGTTGTAAAGCATCTTATGGGAAGTGGAATCTCCATATTTATGAGCAGCAGCCGCTCGGGTTTCACAGCAGCCCGGCGCGTGTGTGTGTGTGTGTGTGTGTGTGTGTGTGTGTGTGCCGTGCCGGTAATCCCGCCTTCAATCTCACAGCTGCTCCACATTCCCCGACACCCCCGAACCGGTGGCCTTTCGCCGGCGCTTGGTATTCAACGGGTGTCTGTAACTCTCCAAGTGGTCAATAAAGTTTGATTCATGGGGCCCGGGGCCGCAAGCACGCAGCCGCGCTTTAATTCGAGGAGATGTAAATGATGGCCATAGATTCAGCCTGATTTCCTCGGGGAGAGTGGGAGGGGCGAGCGAGGGGCGAGCGAGGGGGGAGGGGGGGGGGCCGTGAGTTATCACCCTCCGCAGGTCAGAGTTCACACATGAAGAACGTCCTGCCTTCGCATTAAAACGCCATAACGCCCTAATGGAATGAATTTAGACCAACCTTCATCTTATCAGCGAGCCGAGCCGAACGCGGCGGTGAAACGGCGTGATCTGATCAGATTAAAGGACGGCTCCAGATCCTCACGCATCCTTCATGTAACATCGCTACAAGACGCTGCGGGGAACAAAATCCGACTGGCTGATGAAGAAGATAAAGTATAAAGTTTCGAATAAGGAACAAAAAAATAGAAGTTGTAGATTTGACAGTCAAAGCAGTCCTGCTCCATTTACCAGAAACACCACAAAATAAGCACAATATGAATATTAGCAACATTCTGAGATCTAATTTACATTCAAATTTGCAGACCTGCACCACTACACTGAATGTAAGATTGGTAAAAATCTCCATAACAGCTGGAAACGCTGCTTCTTCAGAAGTATTTTCACCCGAGACAACAGTAATCAAACCAAAGTTTCCTAAATTCCAGTTTGCAGTTTCGGGATTAGAATCAATGAGTTGCAAACGTCGTTACTGCCAACAGCTGTGGAATCGCTTTATAATTGTGTTATCCTCACATATAGTGTCATCTTTCATTAGTGATGCTGTTTGCAGTGTATATCTACACTCAGAGAAAACACTCACACACACACATACGCACACACTGTGTCTCTGCAGGGCTGACGACTGCAAAGACTAATGGGAATATTCGGAGCAATTAGGACATTTGTAATAGCTTTCCCATACTTGGCTGGGCTCCACAATGGGCCATTAATAATCCAGATAAATCTAATAAATGCAATAAGGATCCGTTGCTACACATTACAGCACTTAAGGGACTTCACTGACCGTTCAGCAGATCGCCTTGAGAAGCTTCCACTGTGAGAAACACCCTCCACTAACTCCAAGGGTGACTTTACAAAGCGCCAATTTATTTCTAATAGATACCATTTAATATCCTGACATAGCTGTACACAATACAAGTCTGCAAAAACACATGAAACATAAAGACTGGAGATGGTTGTTATCAAGATCTTGCATGGACACGCCAAGGTAAGGCGAATAATTCACAAATTATCAAACTGGGTGCGAGGAAGAGTTTCACACTGGCTGAAAACAGGAAATACTGAATACAATAACAGTAGGAAATATGGAAATCAAACCAGATTTAATTAAAGTGAATCTAAACAAAATTAAACTGATGCTACTTGGGAATTGTTGAAGATTACCAATGCAGTGAAACTGATGGATGAGGCTGGCATTCTCGGAGCAATACTGGATGAAAAAGTTATATGTTTTCACTGGAAATGTTCACAGACTGAATCTTTTTCAGAATGAACCTGAAGCGAAAGGCTGGTTTCCTTGGAGTCCTGGTCAAAAGGCAGGCAAGGCATTTCCATTAGAAAAGTATCAACCAACAGTTTAGAACTATAAGGATCTCAGCACATCGTCAATATTTTGATAGTCTGACTTCAAAATATTATATGAAAACATTTGTCCCAACATTCAGGTTAACATTTCGAGAAGCATCAAGCTAATAAACTATGGATCAAGTCAAATGGAACCATGATGCAGGATGGCGGACCCTTTTAAAAATTGAGATTTCTGTTGTTTTTTGGGGGTTTTGCCCCCAAAACCAACTGTTGCTTAACATTTGTAGTTATCTTTGATTCAAAAACACAGAAACCTTCTGACCTCTCTTTAAAGTCCTTAAATTTTCTCATTTTCAACATTTAATGCACTTTTTGTGAATTAGATTTGGCCAAATGAGCTTTTATTATAACTCAAAGTTTTTTTTTTCATATACATACATATATATACCCAAACTGGTGGCTTTTTGAAACAGCAGTAACTTCTCTACAGTATATTTGCAGCCCACATGTTCATGGGAGCCATATGGGAAACGAAAGAAACCAGATGCTACAGTAAATATTAATGACGTACAAAATGTGCATTGTTTCGATCGTGTATTAACATAACATAACATAACCGGGCCTGCAGAGGCCGTGTGTGTGTGTGTGTGTGTGTGTGTGTGTGTGTTCATGTGAGATGACAGAAGCCAACTCCTGTGAATCATTCAGGCTGAAGACACTCTGGCTCCAAATTAAAGGCTTTACTTTTCAGTTGGCTGCATCAGTCAATATGAAACTAACACACACCGTTTCTTCCCGATTCCACCTTCAGGATGTCTCTCAGGCTCGGGCTTTAGTTGCAATGCAGATAAATGCAATGAGTGTTCAGGATATAAGGTTGTATTAAGAGAGACTCCAGGTTCCTGGTGCAGCTAAGAGCAGCCAGTCCCTGCAGAGATGACAGTTTTGCAGATTGAGGCGCTAAAAAAGCCCACGGCTCGAGTTCCCGACACTGAGTGAGTGAAGGACGCGTGCCGGTAAACATCCACACAGCCGACTGTCACACACACTCTTCTCATCCCCCGCCAGAGACTTCCAGAGAAGATGGAGTGAGGAAGAGGAGGAGAAGCAGGGGAGAAGGTGTGACGGCGCCGGGGGAACAACAGGTTCTGTCAGATCATTTCTCCCGGCGGAGCGGAGCGACACGCAGCCGACTCCGAAATGAAAGCGTTACAAGGTTTCACTTAAAAATAACTAGAAGATGATGGCTTTGATTAGTGTGGAGATTAACAATCAGCACCGATCGCGGCTCGGGCTTCTCCTGCCGTCTGGGAAAATGAGGAGAGAAGGCGGCAGCGTGTGAGAGAGAGAGTGTGTGTGTGTGTGTGTGTGTGTGTGCAGGTATCCGTGCTCTCCTCAGCAGGGTAATCACTATTGTGAAGGTGAGGACTGACATGAGAAGCGGCAGCTCATTAGCTTGAGGAATGCGTGTCGCCGTGTCAATTCGGCGCCGTTTGTTTAGTTCCACTCGCCCGCCCCGGCCTGACATTTCGCCGGCGCCTCGCTGTTTGTTGTTTGCAGAGGAGCGGCGGTGTTCGGCAGTGACAGGGAAGTGATTGCGGAGCGATACCCGGACCCTCGCCGCTGAAACGGCGTCTGCTAAACAACGTCGTTCGCTCGGGGAAAAACGGCGCTGGCAGTGAGATTCCTCAAACAAACAGACTATGAAACCATTTCAAACAAATATATTTAGCAAAATATGAGGAACCGTTTGGACTTCTGCGCCGAAAGGGAGGCAGCTAATCATCTCTGGGCTGCAAGGCCACAAGGGAAGACTGGAAATGAGACAGAATGTTGATATTAATCAAAACTCTTTGGAAATTTCTCAGTACCATCATTGAAATCCTCACAATCAGAGGTCGATAACATTCTCAAAAGACTTATCAAAATGGTTCCTGATCATTGAAGGTTATCTCTGACAGGGCTGCTGTTTTTTACTTTATATAAAATGTATAATTCAGTTTCCACAAACTGGCTCCTGGATGAAACTCTTATATTCTGACGAGATATTTTCATTGCTGATATCATGGTTACCACTTTACACATGAGAGGAACGATCCTGAACGCATCGCCGAGTGGCCGAGGACACAAAGTGTGGACAGAGTTCAGTTTGTGTTGTGATTTCGGATGAAACGCAGATGCAGGGAAAGAAGCTCGGAAACTCTAGACAAAGAAAAACTTGTGGTCCAGCGCAGATTGATTTCCCGTCATTCCAGACAATGCTCGCGTTTCCACTTGTTCCACTTCACTGACAATATGCCCGTTATTCACAAGAGCTCCGCCGCGCTGCACAAAGAACAGCAAGTAAAGACAACAAGCACTGTGAATCTGGTGCTCCTCAAAATGAAACGTCTTGTGTTGAAAACAGATGGTCTTTAACTTCATTTCTTTAAAATGATGATTGACTTGGTGGCCGCAGGAAGGAAAGAAGCTTCATGTAGAAGATGTAAAAACACATGTGGTGTGAATTAGTTATTGGAGGAGAAAAATTATTGACAGCGACATAGTTTTGATCTCTTTTTAAATACTGTAACGATTCATAATCGATGTGAAAACGATTTGCTGGTGCTGGTGTGCTACCTTCTCCTCCTCTTTATTTTCTGTCTGCTTACTTCCATCATTTTAAAGCATGGCTCGTCCTCTCGTCTACCCGCCGTTGACCTTGCTGAAACATGACGCCAATTCATTTTTACAGCAGCGTCCTAGCAGGGCTGCGATCGCAGCAACACATCATCAGTCGGGGGAAGCTAACCTGTCTCGCCACGGTGTTGTCTTCCTTATTGTCGGTGTTACAAAACAACAGAAGCGGAGGGAGCTGGTGTGTCTCCACTTTGATGTGCGATCGGCTCACATCTCTATTTGACACTTTGCCGCGTTCAACGAGAATAAATTGTCGAGGCACGGTGATGTTTGTATGCATAGAAAACCACGTGTTCTCAAAATCCAGCCTCAGGAATCCGACACCATGTTTCTCCCCCCGTCGGTCTCTTCAGGAAGCCCACCTGCCCTGCCAGTCAAACCTCCAGCATCTCGTTTCTGTACCAGACCCCTCCTCCGTCTGAAAAACCCCTCCACCTTCCCCCTCCTCCGTTCATATACATACAAGCTGCATTACCACCCAATTACACTTAGATTACATTAATGTTCTTTCGCTCAGCTGAGCCTGCGCCGCTGCAGCCAAAGCCGCTCGCCGCCGTCTGCGGCGCCGGCGTGGCGCATTATGGCGGAAACCATAATCTTGTGATATTGTGTCGGGATTACCATCAAATCTCATTAGGGCTGCTTTGGATCATGAGAGGAGGGGAACTGGAGATCGGGAAGGAAGAGGCGTCCGTCTTGATTCCTGACGGCGAGCGTGAAAGAAAGGAAGAGGGAGAGAGATGCTATCGGAGCTGTAAAAATCTCTATTACATGCGATGGCATTTTGGAGGTTGATTTATCGCGCGCCAGGGCGTGCTGGCTAATTTTCCATGTGGGCCTGTCGAGCACGCACAGGGCTCCGTGCGCTGAGGCGCAGCCGGCGGAGGGTTCAGGGGTCAGAGTGAGATGTGTCGCGGCGCCGTGCGGCGAAACGCGCCACAAATCAAACACGTGAACCCTCGCTCCTCCACCCTGCCACGCCTCGCTCCTCCACGCCAAATACCGCTCCTCTGTTAGCGTTTTCCCGGCGTGCTCGCGCTTCATAAAACTCTCTTTTATTACCAATAGATCCGTGAAGGTTGTAATTGCCTCAGTGATCTACAGCCGGCAGCGCGGCGCGCCTCAATTTCGCTCCGTTTAAAAGATCACCTTACTTCGAGCAGTGTGGAGGACGGAGGTGGGGGGAGAAAAGCCCCACCCTACTAAATAAAACAGATTGTCTGGGGCTGGAACAGCGCACCAAAAAAGAAAGAAGAAAAAAAAAAAAAATCCACACATTTTACCAGCCGTGCTCAATTCCCTCGCTCCACATCCCAAACATGCTAAAAACACACAAAAACCCTCCGAATAAAAACAAACATGCATTTAAACACATATCCACACACATGTGCCCCCCCTCCCCCCTCCCCCCTCCCCCAGCGGTGCGCCACGCTGGTTATTGAGCCTCGGGAGCCTCCAAATCACACTGAGGCCCCGGCAGAAATGAGGGATAACAGCACAGCGGCGTTACAACCATTGATTGTCGAATGCATCATCTTTTTATATTCACAACAGGGTGGGGGGTTGCTGGGAGGGAGGGGCTCTTCGGCGGGGACTGGGGGTGGGCGTTTGCTGTACACACAGGCAGCAACTGGGAAGGTCTTTTTGTAGTGGCAATCAAACTCCACCATCGTCACCAGGCTGTGCCAGCGGCAGCGCAGAGGAGGCGGACGGGAGGAAGGCTTTTAAACTGTTGGATATAAAGGAGTTTGGCTTATTTTGGGAGGCATTTGGTAAATAGAGATACCAAATTCTGGCTCCATGTTGGGGAAAGTGAAGCTGTAATGGCTGCACTGTGGAAATTTAAAATATTTTCTCTTGATCCGAAGAACAAAGAAGTCCCTGATGACTAGAAATGATCTTGAGGAGCTCAACAACAAACTCACAGTTAAAACCAGAACGTCCAGAGCAGGTGTAAAGAGCTGGAAGCTGCGAGAAACACCAGGAGAAGCAGGTGCAGGAACTCAAACACTGAACTCCAAGGAGGAGAAATGCTTGACCGCGCAGGAAGAAAGGGGAAAATTCATTCAGCCCAGCCACACGTTCCAGTAGCAAGATGAACATTAATGACGGGAGGAGCTGCAGGTAAAACCCTGAGCCAGCAAAAGGCGGCAGTGGAGAAGAAAGCTCAGGACCAGGAGAAAAAAAAAACTGAAGACAAATCACCACCGACCTCCAGCTACAACTTCAGGAGTTGAAAATTCAATAACAAGGACAAACATTTGGTTTACAACATGACCAGGACAAAAACAGCAGCTTTCAGCACAAAATCCAGGAGTACGAAGAATGACGTGAACATTAAAGAGATTTGTAACCAGAAAGAAACAAGAACGTTCAAATCTATAAGCTGCGAAAAGCTCAAAACATCTGAAGAAACTCTGGGTTGACACCTCAGAAATTGAGGATGTGGGCAAAATTGAGAAATTCCAGAGTGTTGAGGACAAAAACAGGTTTGATATATCAGGAAAACTTCAGGAGCTGAAGTGTCGGCTCAGCAAAGAGAAACCCAGAGAAGGAGGCAGGAAAGCCCAGAAGGAGAAAGACGAGGGCTTGAAACTCTACCTTCATCAGACTGACGAGACGGAGGAGGGCTTGAACCCTGAAGGACAGAGCCGGATGATCAATCAGGGAACAGCTGCAGCCAACATCACGAGCACAGGAAGTGAAGACAGACTGACAGGAACGCTACGTGACAGGAACTAGAGAAGCCCTCCACTTCCAGGGTTTTTTAAGGTTACTTCGATTTCCTCCCACAGTCCAAAAACTTGTGTTTGAGTCTTATTTACCATCTGGTTGAACACAGACACAAGCTATGGCCAGTTTCCCCTAAATATCAAAATATCAAGGTGGGTATGGTTTAAAAAATGTTGACACCTTTGGAAACAATCTTGATCTTTCCACTCAGATTTGTCTTTGGAGACACTGCTGAGACAGTGACAGACAACGAGGAAATTCATCACACAGCTGAGGGAAAATTTTCCAACAACACTTGATGACTTCGCCATTTACTGATCAGTCCGTGGCTTTATCTTTAATCCAGGTGAAGAGTTCTGCGCTCGACTGGCTGACCTGGAGGTCACTGAGGACTTGGAGGGAGCTGTCCGTGGTGCTGAAAACTGGATCGCCTTTTGGGAGACGCTGAAGTATGTGAATGTACGACGTTCTTCTTCTACACTTTGAAATGAGTCTCGTCTCTTTTGTCGTCCATGTCCAATTCTTGCACATACCATGCCTTTCCGCCATTGTGTGTGTATGTGTGTGTGTGTGTGTTTGTAGGGAAAAAGCCCGAGCAATGTCAACTGTGACATCTGGTACACGAGAGCAATTTAAGATGAGAAAGAAACCGGTTCAACATTTTCAGCAGAGGCCACTCTTATGAGGACGTGTGTTGCATTTGATTATAGATGAATAAACGTGAGTGTGTGGGTGAGGCTGAGTAACCTGGCGCCATGATGCAGCGTTCGCCAGCAGCAGCTTAGCATTGCTCTCACGTTCAAACGTGTTGGAGGAGCACATCAGAAAGACCCTCAAAGGTAGACGTGACCTGGGTGGGAGTGTTTCAGACTGAATTAAGTGGAAAAGTTACTGGACAACATGACCGGTTGTCAAAAAAGCCACAGAAAGATTTACCCTCCTCCGCTAACATAACTGAAATCCAAGTTTGATGGATGTTGTGGTATTTTCTTACTCGGGATAACCATGAAGTAAAACTAGACAACCAAAGATATAACTATACAATCTAAACAGTCAGTCCTCTTATTGGCAGTCATTGTGAAATCTAATAAAACCCTGACATTTCTTCAGATTGATGCAAATGTAAGATTAATTAATAGGCTTTTGTGGAGAAGTTAGCTTTTGGAAATAAAGTTCTGTAACACACAGTAGCACTTATGAGGAAAAGCAGTGGCAAAGTGCTTTGCAGAGGGCAGAAACAAGCATCCTGGAAATGACATTTATATTAAAATGTTAATCAAGCCAACATAATTGCCGATTTGATTATACTCGGAAGCCATGTTTAATTTTAATGAATGAAGCGCTACATTTATGAGCTGGCAGCTGTGCAAAGAGCACAACGGTCGCACCAGAGAGGAGTTCAAATCCAGACTGTGGATTAATTCGAGGTAATAAAAGCATTTTTGGGTCGGCGGAGGAAACGATCGGGGTGTTGGTTAACCCTCCTGCCATTAGATTGATTAGATTCATTTTTTATTTTACGGTTAAACCAGCGTCCTTTATTTGAAGATGAGAAGTAGATGAATATTACATTGTGGTTTTTATGGTGATGGGAAGCTTGTGTTGCAAATATGTGACAAGCTGGTTCGTGTTTGTGACTGGATGGTCGTAATGCCCGAGTGGGTCTTGAGGGACATGGTAATGGAAATTATATTGACAAAAAGCCGCGTCGCTCTGCTCTTTGGTAGTTCCTGACCTTTGGAAGTATTCTCATTGGCCGAGGTAGTGATGAGAAGTCTGGTTTTTCCCTGTGCTCTGAGCGAATGAACAATAATGTTGGTGAAGCCGTGTGAAGTTCGCATTGTAACACATTCTGTGGGACGACTATGAAATGTGTGAACGATGAAGGATTTTCCTCAACTAATGCCAATATAAAAACGATCTGATTATAACATCTGTACGAATCTTTATTCTGTCTTAAGTGTTTAAGTGCAAACACATGCATCAACGAGGTTTACATTTACAATTGAGTCCCCGGAAAAAAGTCTGAAAAACTCAGAAAAGTCTTGCGCTTACGTGGCAAGGTTTGAAAACGACGGAAAGGGAACAGCAGAAATGCTGCAAAAAATGGAGTCTTCAGTTTGGGTCACTAGTGGGTGCTGCTGGTTGGGCGCCGACAGTCGGAAACCATTTTTAAAAAATTAGCTGTTCAGTGGATCTGACCAGCGTTGTCTTGTGATCAGACAGACAGCTTTCTTCCTGAAAAGACGAGCGGCGGCCTGAGCTGGGGGAACAGGTGTTTTAAAAAGCCACCGGGCCTGAAATCAGAGGTTATAAATCCTGTGAATGCTGCAGACAGGAGGACCTGCGTGGGGAGCGTTGGTCACGGCGGGCCGGGGCTCCGGCGTGTCGGGCCGGGTGAGGCTGCTGATGGAGGAGAAGCCGGAGAGGACCCTTCACATGTGCAGCTTTCCATTAGCTGCTCTGTGATGTACTGCTCCGCACAGCCACTCACACACACACACCACACACACAGATGGGAGAGCGGTTTCTCTGCCTCCTCTCGACCCCCCCCCCCCCCCCCCCCCCCCCCCGCCACCCCTCTTCATCCTCCTCCTCCTCCTTCACACACCTCACACCCTCCGTCAGTCACCATCCATCACACAAGACCTCCACAGATGGGCTTGCAAATAACGCGTTCGTGCTCACACACACACACACACACACACACACACACACACACACACACACACACACACACACACACACACACACACACACACACACACACACACACACACACACACACACACACACACACACACACACACACACACACACACACCATGCATTCACAAAAAGGCACCAGCCTCTCCGCCTCACTCCCTCACAGGCTTGTCCAGACACTCTCGCCACAAGTCGCAGCTCAACACACTGAAGCACACACACACACTGAAGCACACACACACACACACACACACACACACACACACACACACACACTCTTTCATCTGTGGCTCCAAGCGGCTCAGAAACCGAAAACCTTCCAACGGCTGAAGAGGAAACCCAATTAGGACGCAATTAGGCGTCATCAGATCTACCTGGGAGACGGCGCCTCGTGCTCACGCTGGCAAAACAAAGCGACATACGGGATGGGGCGGCGGTGGGGAAGAGGAAAAAAGCACCAGTTCTCACTCACTTCCCGCAGCCTTTAAAGGCAGCTGCTAAATTCTCTGGCATTTCCCATCAGTGACGGCAAAAAAAAAAAAAAAGCCGTGCTAATGAGCCCCGCTGCTTTATATGAATGGATATCAGTAGCCAAAAAGAGGAAGGTGTCAAAATAAGGAGCTCTAAAAGTTAAACAAACGTCATGTCGCTAATCAACAAGTTAGGAAATGCAGGTCTCACCTTTAACTCTAAATCAGGATTCCACATGTCTCACATCAGGAACAATTCCTCCCTGAGAGTCCAACTACACCTGGGTAAGTCCCGTCCTCCTCTTCCTCGTGCAGCCCGGAGAGAGAGAGCCTCTCCTCTGGTTGGCTGAGACACGAGGAAGCAGCAGCGGCGGCGGCGGCGGCGGGGGATCGAGGCGGGATGGATGGGAGGGATGCTGCCGGCTCACATCGTGAGAGAAGTCGTAATCCGCGCTTCGGAGAGCTCTCAGCGAGGGAGTCGAGCCACCAGAGAAGAAGATGATGAAGAGAGCAGGAGGAGGAGGAGGAGGAGAGAGGCATGAAGGCAGGCAGGAGTGAATGAGTGGAGGATGCGTGCGCCCTCCCCTCTCTCTCTCTCTCGCTCGCCCGCTGCCTCTCTCACACACTCCTACCCCCCGCCCTACTACAGATTGCATTGCACTGATGAAATTTTAATGGTTCTTTTAGGAAGAATAATGAACATGCGAGTCCCTGGAGTTGTGCGTAACACACCTATAGAGGCGTGCAACAAACGTGCACATGTGCACGGACTGTGTTTTTTTTTGTTTTCTTTACACACATTGATACTCCCACACTCTCTCCTTTTTTCATCTGCACACTGCACACAGACATGCAGTCTTACACTGCAACATCAAACACACTCACACACACACACATTCAAGTGAAGACTGGGTGGGGGGAGCAGACGGGGGAGATCCAACCCATCCTCAAAATGCTCTCTGGGTGTACACTGACACACACACAGAAACGCACACACACACACACACCCCAATGAAGTGAAACAAAGAGCGAAGAGGCGGCATGTGGAGGCTCCAGTAGGAACACCCTGATGGGAGGAGAGACGCGGAGTGTGCCAGAAAACACACCGGCTTCAAAGAGTCCGGCTCTGCGGAGGGGAGGACGGCGGAGTTCCAGGTAACATCAAGTCCTACCAGTCAGAAGACGCTGCGGCGTCCACCAACACTTTTATGCTTGAAAATGAAAAATTATTTAAAAAAAAAAAGCAAGAGAGCCCGATTTCATTTCGGCGAAGCTGAGATTCAATTATGTCGATCCACACTGAAGGAACACTTTTTTAATTCAAGTATTTAAAATTGGTCACCAAAGAAAGTGTTTGTACAAACCCTCGCTGATATGAAAGAAGCTCTCCTGAAGCCTTCGTCGAAGATAAATGAAAATGTTCCAAGTTTTTATCGTCACCCTGGAACTTCAAAGAAATTCCTGAATGAGCTACAGATCCAAGAGAAAGAGAAATCTGAAGAGAAACTTGAAGAATTCAGAAGCTGGTTCAGAATTCAGAAGCCCTTTTTCCAACGCTCACCCCAGCAAGTTCCAGATGGGCGCTGTTCATGTCCGATACTCTTCTTGCTACAACTGGGACGTTTCACAGAAAACCTTCAGGATTATTCCTTTTCGAATGAGGCTTCCTTCTGCAGAATTGTGTCAAATGTCCAAAAAACAGCCTCCTCCATGGGCATCCTCCACTTTCTCTTTGAACTTTACAATTTAAAAAAATATCGCAAAAAAATTTTACTTTCAGCTCTCTTGGAAAAATCCTGTTAAAGATCTGAAATCCGGTTTTCACAAGATTCACAAGACGAGTCTGCTAGCAATCAAGCAGAAAGCTTTTCCTGCTGCATCGCTTTACGAGGCAGGATCGGACCTTTGTGTTTAACTCACCTCCAGTGAAAAAAGTCAAACATTATATAATGAAAGTTCAGGAAGCATCAAACTGCTGGAGGATCTGAAGCTGAAGATGCAACATGGGTCCCGTTTAAGAGACAACTTTTCCAGTGAAAACTGCAGAAGAACTATTTACTCCGGCCGTGCTGCAGATGCACAGTGACAGTGTTTCTGAAAAGTTGCCATCTTCTCCCGTTTCCATGACGACAGAGACAGAATATTTTCTTAAACTCAGGACCAGGGAGCAGTTTTCAAAAAAAAAAAGCGTTTTGAGTGGCTCTGAGCACTCTGAAATGAAACTACGGCAACAGACAGACGATCAGTCGAAAATGAATAAAAGACACAATCTAAAAGCTATTGTGCTTTTTATTGAGTGAAATAAGTATTTGATCCCCAACAACTCATCCAGAATCCTGGTTCCTACTGATTGGCAGAAGCACAAAATGACCATCAGCTGTCCTCGGTCTGCAGCTCCATGCAAGATATCATGGAATGAGGATGATGATCAGAACGGCGGAGGAGCAGCCTTCACTGAAGACGTGTCGAGGAGGGTCTTCCAGCATGATGATAACCCAAAACATCCTGCCAGGGAAACAGATCGGCTCAAAAAGAAGCATAGAAGGGAGCTGAAGCTTCCAGTTTCCAAGAGGAAAACTTGGTTAATTGTTCACAGCTGTGTGCCGCATGAGCACCAGGCAGTCTGCAGAAGCCTGGATTCTGGATTCTTCTAAAAGCAATGAAGTGTCGTGGAATTTATTGAGTGAAAAATTGTGTCTTTTATACATTTCTGATTGATAAGATAAAGACAATTAGAGTCTGAAAACCCTTAAAATTAAGGTGAGGATCAAATCATTATTTCCACCACTCCACATTCTCACATTTGCAGAGCTCTTTCCATCCATACATCAATTTATCTTCTGGGTCAGAGAGTGCTGGAGCCAATCAAAGCAAACACCTCGCTCATATCGGTCTGGACCCTCACCAGGCCGTCAGTCCCTCACAGGACGAGACGATCAGCCGCTACGTATTCAGAGCATTTTCACCGAGTCTTCGGAGGAGGGGGAAATGCATGCATGTTGCTGTTTACGGGAAAAAACAACGTCGCAGACAAGGTTATAGACTGTAAGGCAAGGGCAGAGCCGAGTGTAAGTGGTGCAGAGCGTATCTGACTGGCTTCACATCTGGAATCATAATGCGGACATGAAAGAGCATCATTAATAAACGAAAAACCCCAAAAAACAACCATGAAGTGGAAAACGCTGAATCTGAGGACAAGGAGAGCAGATGCATCCCTGCAGAGATTATACATACAGTTTGCCCTCCTGCTGTTTAGAGCAATGAGTGACAGAGGAAATCACACCACAGGAGCCAGATAATGAGATAAAGGCTGCACTAAAAAACAAAAAAAGTGTTGAACCTACATCAGAGTTTCACTTCACTGTTTTTCCTTAAAGCTCCGATCGGCACACATCACAGCAGGTGGAAACGCAACAAAGATCCCAGAGAGAGAGAAGGAAATGGGATTTGTTACTATTTAAGAAGCATGAAAACAAAGCAGTGATAATCATCTCAGTTCAGTCACAGCTTCCACAAAAAAATCTGCATGGTGAAGAGAGAAGGAAGAGCAGGGTGGCTGCAGGAAGTGTCGGTTCATATCTCATTCTGCCCCCCACTGTGGTGTGACACTGACCTCCCTGACCCCCAGGAGGTAGGATCAGTCAATACAATCTGGTGACGGCCAATATAACACACACACACAAAATAAAATCACATTCTCTGAGATCTCGTCCTGATGGAAAAAAATAAAAAGATCCTGGAAAGTGATTTGTTCGGCTCTCCCTCCCGCGGTTTCCAGCAGTAAGCCTCCTCTCTGAAGAAATCCCACCACAACGGTAAAACAGCAAGACGCAGAGTTTACCCAACCAAACAGTCTTGTGGAAAGTTTGAGGGGAAAAAAAGAGGCTGAACTCCACGTCAACCCTCCTTCTCTTCACCAGTGGAAATCCTCCTCCTCACCTGGGCGGAAAGACCGAGGTGATGTGAAAACATCATCGTTTCAGGCTCCAGCTGCTCCCAAGAGGCCGAGGCCGAGTTTACACACAGCGCCACGAAGAGGAAGCGAGCTTCAGGGGAGGATCTGTCTCAAACCCGGCCTGTCGACTCGCTAAGGAAGACATTCCAGGCCTGTCAATAATAACGGGGAATTCCGCAGAGAGACGGCTTGAAAGGCGGTTAAAAGCCGAACGGGAGGCTGGGGGGGGGTTTGATGGGAGTCGGCGCGATGTGCGACATGTGAGGCGTCCTCCACCCCGGGACGCTAAAACAACAGCTCGCAAGGTTAGAGCCGCCTGGAGACGAGGCTGTCGTCGCTCCCGTGGCAGGATCTGTAATGTGCGAGGAGGGAAAATGACGTGTACGGGTTGCAAATATAGGAAGGCACGTCATAAAAAAGAAGAAATGCCACGCTTTAACAATCACAGCGACGGTAAGGAGGAGCTAAGAGGAGAATCTAGAAGCTGGAGTGGCTCCTCCTGGAATACAAGACAGAGAAAAAACTGAACGGTGCTTGGAGAGCTAAAAAAACAAAAGTATAAGACTGAAAATAACAGGAGAATATTTGTTAAACACTCAGAAAGCTTTAGATGGGAGAGGAGAATGTTCCGGAACTCATGCAAATTGGATAATTTCTCGGATCAAACGTTCGGGAGCCGACAGGGAGGAACTAAACCAAAAGGTTCAATGTGATAAATAAGCTCCTTCAAATGACTTAATTTCACAGCATGCTAATTTTTTATCTGCCTCTGAGGTGGGAAATGAATCTGGAGGTTAATGGTTTTGCTTTAACAGGTAGAGTAAAGTCAGGATGTTCCCACAGACGAATTCCTCCGTCCACTTCGCAGAAATTTAATCAAGACTGAAGAGATAATGGCTCAGAATCCTTTAGTTTTGTTTTAGGACTCTTTGTTTTAGGATATTTTGCCAATTGTATTTATTTCTTTCTCATTAAAAACTTTCCATTTTTATCATCTCAAACTTGCATCGCAGCAGAGGAACTGATCATTGTGTTTTATTTCAAATAGTTCAGTCATTTTTTAAAGAGAGAATCAAACTCCCCGACAGCAGACAACATCTTGATGTTTTATTGATGCTCAAAAAAAAAAAAAAAAAAAAAAAGAAGAGAAGAGGAAGAAGCCAAATCCAATTAAGCAGTTGTTATAGCCGGTGACCTTTCACTCTGTCATGGCTTTGGGCGATGCTCTCCAGTCCGGGTTTAGTGGCCATAATGGCCAGACATTTAAAGTGTTGCCAAATTGAAACTGGTCACGGGTGAGCCGGGGTGTGTGTGTGTGTTCACAGATAAGCTTTTCCATAACTAAGAGAAATATGTGTGGTCCTTCCCGAGCGGCTTCCCGTCGCCGCCGCGCACAGGTGCAGTTCGGTTTTACGCCGGCACGTTTACGAGGGAGCAGTAATGGGCGGATGGATGCAGCTCCAAACAAAACGGGAGGCCAATTAAACGTAAAGGCTTCCCGGGCGCGCCGCCAGCGAGACGGCCAGCCACTCGTTTTATATCCGCCTCTCACAGGAGAACCGCTGGATTCCAGCTCTGGAGCAGGAAAAAAAAAAAAAAGAAAAAGAAAAAAGCCGTTTTATAATTCACTTGGACAGATATTTTTTAATAAGCACCTGGAGAGAGACGGGCTGCTAAGATCATTGTAAAATATTTCACTTTTATGATGATATCAATTTTTTTTCTATAATCCAATAATAAATCCAATAGTTTACACAGTAGGAGCTATTTAGGGGCAGAGGGACGATTTCTGTCCAATCAGGCTTATTAACAGCTTGAATAATGCAAAAAACGTCTATATGTTTCATAGCTGAACGATTTCAAAAGTCAAATTACCAAACAGTTCATCAAACGTGAAGACGACCCCAAAAAAAGCCGCAAAACACTTCTAATCAGTTGTACTTTAACAAGTAATGATCTTTTTTTTGGAAATGTTACTCCTGAAGAAGTCTTTAAATGTTATGGATAAATGCAGAAATATTCAACCTTTCATTTGTGTTTGCTGTGTCGCGACACAAAAACAGGATAGCATATGTTATTTTTTCCCATTATATCACATTTATACAAAAAAAACTATAGAAGTGAAGTTTGGTTATATTCTGTCCACTTCTAAAAAAAAGAATAACATTTTATATTTAATCAAAATAAGTCGTCTTATCCGTGTGTTTGTTCAGGCTGGTTCTGAATGCCGTCACCCTCAGAAAAGTAAAATGGGACTAAATCCTGTGAGATCAGGTCGTTTCAGATGGCAGAAGATCAATTCCTCCAGACAAACATGATCTAATGTCCTGAATACAGGAAACACCACGGTTTCACACTGGTCAATATCAAAATATTTGAAATGAATGATGTTATGTCTTAATGAAGATAAAGTCAAGTTTTTTAAACATCTAGATGAAAGTATAATCAAAGAACATCTCTCCACTGCGCTGTCATTAATGTTGTTTTTTCCCAGTGTCTAAAGGTGATTGTTGAATTGCAACTTCGGTAAGCAAAGACGAGAAACTGTTAGAAAAGCAAAAAGGAGAATAAAACACCACTTTCGAAACAACAGACTTCACTTTAAAAAACCATGAGTATCTTTGCCATCTTTACTGATGAAGATAAAATCCTGCCGAGCAGAGAAGGAAAGTCAACTGAAAGCTGAACGTGTCACAGGATATACTGAGAATAAATCCCACCTCAGCTGGAGATGAGCCATCCTACCAGAGACGCCCCATATGGCGCTGCCATAAAAACAGGTAGCCTCGTAACTCCAGGTGATTGAACACGGCATCGTGGGTAAACAGAACAGGAGAACGCCGCCGCCTCCACAGCGCCCATTAACACTCATCTGGGAGGAGGAGCTGCGGAGGACGGGCTTCATCCGCCGGGTTCAGGCCAGCGTTCCACTTCCTGGATGAGACGGACGGCGTGAAGACATGAAAGGGTGTGTCTGGCGTTTTACACCCAGCCTGCTGGAGGATCTCTGGAGGAGGGAGGGCTAAAAGCAGAGCGACCCGGGAGACGGCACGGAAATGAGACTTTTATCAAGTCAATCAGAGACTACATTACACAACCAATTTCACTCATTCTTGCTAAAAAAAAAAAAAAAAAAAAACCTCATTCACGCTGTTTATTCCTTGTGCAGCTCGGTGACAGTATGAAGTGTTGTCTGGGGAGACGAGCCGTCACCTGCCGGTGTGGTCCACTCATCCGCCGCGATGGAGAACATGACGGAGACACCACTAACCTCTGCTGCTGTTAATTAGCCGCCATTAACATGCTTCACCGGGGTCCCAGCTGTTCCTGGGCGGGCAGGAGGATCCAGAAGGGCTCTCAGGGGGCGACGGGAGCTGAGAGAGGCAGCTGGACGCCAGCTCCCGGCTGGAGGCGTCCTCCACGCCGCTCCTTTTAATGGCACTTAAAATTTCATCGTCTTTTCTCGTTTATCTGCGAACAAGCATTGACATACAAACCCTGCCTGGTTGAATTCTCTTGTTGCAGGAATCGGGGCTGCAGGGCAGGATGTTAGCCCCCGCATTAATAATCACATCATGTAGACATGGAAAGTGCCCCTCCACCCCGGTAATGAGCAGCAGGCCAGGAGACGAGGAACTGGCAGCTCGGCTCAAAGCACTCCGCCGCCGCCGCCGCCACCTGCACCCCCCCCCCCCCCCTCCTGTTGTGCCGCCGCGTCTCGTTTTCCCCCGATCCATCCCGGTGACAGCGGTGAGCATACGCTCCGGTCCGGGTCAGGGACGCGTGATGGAATTAGCGTCCAGAGGACGATGGATTACTCATATTACCTCTAACAGCAGGGGGCCAGGGGTCGGCTGGAACGCTACGAATTCAAATAAAGGCCGGCCCCACTGGATAAATCACGGCTGTTGATCTGTGTACATGCTGAAGCTCATCTATGGAATGAATTGCCATCAAGGGGGAACAATGTCAGTCGGTCTGCAGGTCAGGATGTCAACGGTTTTGGTCTACACTGAAATATTTGAACCGCCGTGAAACCAGTTCACATGAAAATGGTATCAGAAATCGTATTATATCTTTCTCCAGCGCCATCTTTCTACTCCCTCCGCACACTGTGGAGTCTCCGTCTGCTGTTTGAAGCCGCCCGGCGTGGCGGGTTCGCCACTCGTCAGGACGGGTGTTAATGATGTGCAAAGCTGCTCATCGGATGGAAACAAAGCTAAAAACAGACGGCCGCTCAGGAGGTGTAAACTCCATGTAGTTCTGCTGGAAATCCTCGTCGCCGTTCACCTCAGAGCTTCACGTCTCAGTTTCAAAGTGAAGCCAGAGACCAGAGGAGCTTATTGGACGTTTCTTACAGCTTCAGCCTGAACCCAGAAACACCTGAGTCAGCACCTTTCTCTCCATTCACCATCGAGTTTCAGTGGACTGGACTGTTGATTATCAGTATATCTGATAATGCAATCACAGAAACTGTGTTTTACAAGAGCCTCCAAACCTGCGCCTGGCAGCCAAGTGGCTGCTGGGAGGATTTCCAACGGCTGTTTGTGGATGCAGCGCGAGCTGGAGCTGCTAGGCAACCGTACCGGGATGCTTTTTTTTTTTTTTTTTTTTTTTTCCTCCTCTACGTCTCTTTTGTTCAGAAGAAAAATGTTACACGGCGAGATAAAATACATTAAATTGGCTCAGATCTCGGCCGGTGCCGCGTTGATTTACGTACTTTACCGAGAGCGCAACGAGACGGAGCTGCAACGAAAGCAACAATAAGAGAAAGAATCAATAGAGCTGCGTGCTAATGTGGGCAAAGACAGGATTAAAGAATGAAGAGATAAAGACGAGCAAAGAAATGGGATTAGCAGCCGCTGTGGAACGAGGTAAAGGGGGATAATTTGTCTTCTCTTATTTTTTTCCCGCAGCACAATAGTATATGAGACTGGGTTAGGGGGACGTGATTCATGAGGGAAGGGGATCCGGAGTAGACCGAGAAAACCAGGAGAACGTATTAAATGGCTGATGGGACGGTCGGCTAAAGGAAGACTAATTCCCCAGGGTGACCTGCATCCTCTACTCTCCTCTCCACAGGCCTTGATGAGGCTCCGGCGAATAAAACACACACTCCAGGTAAATTGGTTCCCTCGCTGGGAAGTCGACGCGAGGCGACGTCCAACGCATGGAAATCATATTATTTGCGTTAATTCCTTCAGTGGCAGCTCAAAACATTAGCAAAGACGTTAAATTATGGGCCAGATTACGCTCTGCCTTTACTTAATGGAGAGGAAAATGGGAAAGTGCCTGTGCGTTAAGGAGATGGCTTTCACAGCGGAGCGGTAATGAACACGGTAACACACGGAGGTTACTTCACCCCAACGCGACACGACAAAAAACTGAAGGGGAAAAACCGCTCATTTCCTGTTGGACCAAATGAAGTCATACATCAGAAAACACGGCTTTAATGACAGCGCAGGAAGACAGCGCCTGTTAATTATCCCAGCGTGGAGTCAGAGACGACACCGACAGGAAAACTAATCCCACTCGAAGAGCGGGTGACGTAACGCCGAGGGGGAAGTTTCCCCCGTTCCGCCTCAGAATCGCAGCCAAACACGATAAATAACAGCAGCTAATAAAAGCTGCATCAAGAGGATTAGTGCCATTATGAATAATTTAAGGCGCAGCTTAAATACCTGGTGGAGGAAGGGAGTCTTCCCGGCCTTTTCTCGGAGCCTTTCAGGCTCACATGACTCCAGAAGAGCCAACGGTCCAATTAAACCCTCAATCCAGGAAGTGGATTTCCAGAGTGACCATCGTAAACTTTCAATTAAAGCGGAAAACGTCTTTAAATGGGCATCCAAAACACAGATCCCACAGTAAATATTACAGGGTGTGCCAGTTACACTCACTACTGCCTAATTTCAACGCCTTCTCCTGTCTACAGAAGTTTACCCCACATGTCAGCTGTGGACAAATTTACCTCAACTAGAGGAAATGTTGAGTAAAAACCCAGTCGAATGAGCCAGACTGCTAAAATAGTCCCATCATAACCTTTAAATTTAAACTTTTGTGTTTTGTGTGATGAAAATGTCTACGTTTTCACAAAATCAATTACTGCTGAAGATTACTACAGTCTGAACATGAATCCAATTTAATGTGTTTAATCTAATTGCAACTTTAGCGCAAAATGTAGAAAAATGTTGTGTTAAGGAATTTGTTTTAAAAATATATGAATGTTTACACAATCTTCTTTGTGGTTTGACCAGATTGGAGCTTCAGGCGGGCCGGTTTTGGCCCTCGGGCCTTATGTTTGACATCATTTGATTTAAATCTACCCACACAGTCACTTGAGACGGTCAGCGCTGGATTCTGCAGACTTTGTTTGGAGCGTTTCCTGCGGGCTGGTCCCAGACGGTCACTCCATCCATCCTCGTCTCAGCCTGCTGACCTTCGCTCGCCGCCGCCGCCGCCGCTTCGCCATCCTGTAATTCACTGGCTCGCTTGTAATAAAGCCATTTCAAATCAATATTTCCCGTCAGCTGTTGAATGTATTAGCCGTGTGATGGCCCGCATTACGCTTAGCGGGGAAGCTGTAATTGCGAAATGAGCTCCTTCGCGCCGATCAATCAGCCGGCGGGTTTATCTCGATACGGTTACAACAGGAATCCCTTCGTCATCATAAACACAGCCGGGGCTTAGAGAGGCGGCTCCTGTCAGAAATCCTCTGCACACAACAACCCTGCAGGAAAGTCTGCTTTCTACAGCAGCAGCGGAGGGAAAAAAAAAAAAAAAGCGATCAAATTGTCTCGTCCAATAGACGTGTTTATGCCTCAAAGCTACGGCGAGCGTTAACCCCGGAGTGGCTCGGCTCCGGTTATTTCGACGTGCGCGGCACGTGGATCCATTTCAATTTGGGCCGCGAGGCCTTTTGACACGCTTTATCATCGGCGCAGAGAGCCACTTGTCCCGGGAAAGCGCGCTGCGTTATCTCACCGGCTGTCACTCGGGACACGGGCGCCGATCCATGCTGCCGCCGCGCCGCATGTTCTCATGACAGCCGGGCGGGATGATGGGAAATCCGACGGCCCGGTCTGTTCGCTCCGACCAGCACGGATTGTTGAAGGCCGTCCGAAAGTAAAGGTGTGTGTGTGTGTGTGTGTGTTAACGTCACAGTGGTTCCGTCTGTTTCTGATGAACAGAATGTAATGAAATGCAGACATTTTGTTGAAATGCAGTGATTTCTGGAGCGATCCGAGGCCGAGTTCCTACGACATTTCAACTGAAAATCGTTTTTTTGTTTTTGTATCAGTAAAGTTTGATGTTATTGTGCATCTACTCGTGCAGAACAGCAGCAGCATTTTACACAAGCTGCGTTTGTCCATATTTCCATGGAGACCGAGCGTTTCCCAAAAAGTTCCTTTCGAGAACTGTTGCCGTGGAAACAGGAGTCTGAAACAATGGAACTTTTCCGTTTTCACTTGTTTTGTAAGTTTCAGATGAATAATAGTTCGACCTCTGAAATTTCCAATCAAGTATGTTCAAAACATTTGATTCATTTTAAGGTTTATCATGTAATAACTGCCATTAATGGAATATCTGTCAATAATGTAACAACTTCGATCTTTTCAGTGCAAAAACACCAATCTTGTAATAACTTGCCAATAGTATGAGAAGACATTTGATCCTTTATTCTTGAAATTATTTAAGTAGAACTCAAAAGAACTCCATTTGCGGTTTTTATTCTTTTGCTTTTATTACTGTTTTTTACTGTTCAGCCCTTTGCGTTGTTTTTATTAATATGAAAAAGTGCAAATAAAGTTTGATTTGATTTGAAATGTAACACCTGTTTCCAGATATTAGATAAAAGTAATTTTTGCAAGTTTAGCAGTTTTCTTAACAATCGTGGTTGTAAAAGTTCTTTCTCTATTTCTTTGCGTCATTGGCAGGTTTTCAGCCTTATTGCGTTCAGAACAGCCAATAATAATACATATTGTGGCGATTATCACTTCGCTGGTTGTTATAAATAGCAGCAAACTGCAGTCATCCAGGTCAGCACTACATATTTGAACATTTATTAGAATCCTGATGTGAACATCTGTATTCTCTGTCCAAAAAAAAAAAAAGAATGGCAACAGGCCAAAGGTTACAACAGAAAATCAGAAAAAATGACTTCAAATCAATGCTCAAAGCATTTTCCCCGACTGTTCTTCCAACAATATCTGGAAAATCTGTTTATTCTCCTCTAATACACTCTCATTGCTCTTCTGATGATACCAGCCTCGACAGTCTATCAGCAGGAGCTGGAGCTCAGTCTACAGGGGAGAAATCAATATCCTCAAAATCAAACTGTTCAATGAGCCAAAAACATCAGCAGATTAAACTAAAGCGGCAGTTTCTGCACACTGCATGAAAATGGATTAAAACTTGCTGAAAGCTTCTATTCCATTCATGTTTCAAATATTAGTTATGTTGCAGCAAGGGGAACATTTTTCCTTTTATCAATGACATTAATATCATTTTACCGCAGGTTGAAACCTGTTGCATTCAGTGCTAGCCATTAAAGATATCTAAAAAAAATTCATAAACACACCCAAATAGAGCAGTAAGAACTGACTGACATTCAAAGCTTCTGCATTTGGTGAAAAAAACATACAAAAAATTGGATCAAATATGAATACATGATAGCAAAAATAATCAGAACCAGGTCTGAAAGAGAAGAAAATCATTCTGGCTGCAGTGGAGTCGCTGAATAATTGTAATACTGGCGTGAAAAGGTAGCTCTTCATCAGCGGGGATGCCAAATGTGCGTCTCAGCATCCCATCTAATGTGTGTCAGTCTGTCTGCCACGCAGCTTGAACAGCCCAGGGGTTGTTTGGTGCAAATTAAATTCCAACGAGGGGTGAATTCACACTAAGAAAAAAAAAAAAAAAAAAAGCAAGCAATCTAATTAAATTGCCATGCACGGTCATGTATCTTAAATTACATGCCAACGCCATGCAGGAGGAAAAAAAAAAACTAACAGCAGCTGCAGACTTAAAGCGCGCGGCTGGCGGGAAATCTGCGACGAGCCGCGAACGTGATGAGCAAACACCTCATGAAGGCGCTCATGTGGGACCGGATTAGAGGAGGAAGATCCGGGAAATTCATTTCTGCTTTGATTCAAACTCCTTTCTCTCTCTTTTTTTTTTTTTTTTTTCCTTGTGTGGTGTATTGTCACCCCCTGCACACACACACACACACACACACACACCTGGCCAGATCAGACTGAATCTTTTCCACATTCAGCAGCAACACGGTTCCTTTCAGTCCAGAGCAGAGGATCAAACTCCCCCTTAACCCCGGCCAGAAAAGCTGCATTGAAGACGCGAACCGCCGCCGCTCAGCCGCCGTGAACTCGTTGATGCGCCGGATCGGGATTGATGCTGAATTGAATTACAAGCGGCCGCCCCGGAGCGTGCTTCTTTGATGCCGGGGGAAGCAGGTCGGCGGCGAGGTGAAGGTGACGGGGGGAGGAGGAGGAGG